>NC_056745.1:848651890-848694390 GCF_019279795.1 Protopterus annectens
AAGTAACAAGCAGTTCCCAAGACAGATTAGTTTAAGCTTCAGGTACTGAATGATTCATGATTTAGCTAGTAAGAAACATAACCTGAATATTTATATAGTCTAACCGAAGGGTACATTTAGAAGTTCTGCAGAAAGTAGGCCTTACATTAATACCCTATTAAGTGGAATTATTTGCATGCTAGGACAAAAAATGACACACTCAGCTTCTGGCTTTCAAAGTCAGTGTTTATAAAACTCCCCTGAATTTAAAGATCATCGACGAGAGGAGTGTAAGGATTACATGAATCATCCTCAGATAAGTAAAGAAAATCCATTGCTTATACACAGCCATATCGGATGTTGAAGGATGTGTGCAAAGATATGTTCAAATCTCCATTTATGCAGGCATTATAGGAGAAATGTATATTTGTGATGAAAAGTAATATAGCAGTATGCTGATAGGTTGTCCTTGGTATTCCCCAAGGTTCAGGTCTTCAGTGACCCTTGTTTACCATCTTCATAACCACATTTGTAGCCTTCTAAGCATCCCATCCATTTTTATGCATTTTATGGTCTTCTGTAATGCCAACAAATTTCATTGCAAAACTAATAACATCTTGTCCAGTAATCTCGGTTTATCTGTGTGACCCTTCCCCTCAGTTGTAAGAAAACTTGAAGCTATGATCTTTGGTACAGCTGACAGGCTCTCCCCTAAAGCTGTCTCATGGACAATGTCTTCTTTCCAGGAGGATGTCCTATCGCTCATTAAATCATTGCAAGTAACTGAGGTTCTGGCATAATCCTCAGTTAAAGTATTCAGTCCATCTAGATAAATTCACTAATAAACTTGGTGTACTATTGAGCAAATCAAAAAATATTCTGCCTTTCAATCACTGAAGCCAAACTGAAAGTGGGAAATATTTCTTAGACATTGGGCGACCCGTATATCGGCACCCTGATTGGACTACAAATGCTCTCCATTAAGGTGTTAATGTACAGATAACGCTCACTGAAAAATGAGTTTGCTGCTTCACGGCAGCATATTAAGGTGCCATGAAGCTCGGACAGAAAGGAAGCAAACAGTCGCCATAATTTTATGCTTACTGAGCAGTGCTTTTGCTGTTCACCAAGCTCAAAATTAAAATTAACAGAGAATGTTTAAAAAAAAACAAAAAGTGTGTGTGTGTGTGTGTGTGTGTGTGTGTGTGTGTGTGTGTGTGTGTGTGTGTGTGTGTGTGTGTGTGACTGCATGCATACATGAAAGTGAGATTGAGAGTAAGAGTGGGAGTGAGATTGATCCAGCCATTATTTTATATTTGATAAGCAGTGCTTTTGCTGTTGACCAAGTAAAAAAATTTAAAGAAATATTTAGGAAAAAAAGAAAGAAAAGTGTGTGCTGTGTGTGTGTCTGTGTGTGTGCGCGCGCATGTGTGTGTGCGTGCGTGTGTGCACCTGTATTTATGTTTCTGTCTGCAGTCTGTGTGTGTGAGAGAAGAGTGAGAGTGATCGAGCAATAGCAGTTGCTGTTAAGAGGTATGCATACCTCTCAACATCTTACCTCAAGAAATCTGGATAAAGCCAAAAATAAAGGAGGAAGCATAGCTCTTTTAACTGCCCAGATTTTTGCAGAATGACCATATTTTTTTCCTACTATTTATCAGATTGTTCATCATAAAATTTGTGGCTTTCTGCCAAATCATGCAGGATTAAAGTAATTAAATATTGACATACATTCGAGATTTAGGCTTTGAATCCCTTAAAAAAGCATGCAAATGCAAAACCTGTAATTCTAGCAAGTTTCTAAGTTTATTAAAGCAATATTTTAAATATCCCCCTAATTTTAGACCTTTATCTTCCCATTATTTTGTAGTTTGTCCAGATTTCCTGAGCTTAGAGTTTGAGAGGTATGGGAGCAGGCACAAAGGCTATAGGAACACATTTTAAATATCGCTGATGTAAAATTAGAACGCTGCTAGAGTAAAGGGATTTGTTTTAGTATGGATTTTCTGAAGGAAATACTGTCTGAAACTCAAATATATGTCATCATTTAGTGACTTCATTTCTCAGTGATTGCCAATAAACCAGACCAAGAGCAAGGGACCAAAACATGAGATAAACAGCTGGACATATTTTGAAAATCTTATATTTTGGATGTAAAGTACTTCCCCTGACACCATTTACATATACTACAGCAAGTGTGAGATATTAGGCGGTGGAAATATTTACTTCAGAAATATAAGTAATAATAATAATAATAATAATAATATAGCAATATAAATAAATAAGTAAAACACAAAAATGTTACTGACAGCTCATTCTCTAAGCATAATAATGCCCTTTCTGGTGTGTGTTACTGTGGCTGTTAGGGAGCTGGGCCTCAGAACACCCCTGGATATGCATTATTTACACAGTAACACATATCATGTTGGGCATTATTGCTTGCTTAACAATGACTATTGTAGGGCATATTTTTAATTTCTGATAGAAATAGGAGGCTTTAAATAAAATCTGTAGATTCTTTGTTCAGGACCTCAGCCTTATGCTTTACTGCCTCAGCTTTTAAAAGCCAGGATGCTGCAAGTCACCTGACACTAAGCCGATACATTTTTTGAAATACTTCTTTACTGTAACATTCTCTCACCTAGGGTGGCCATGGTGGTGCAGCAGTTAGCATTGCCGCCTCACAGCAAGAGGTTCTCCAGTTCGAATCTCGGCTGGGGTGCCCTCTGCATGGAGTCTGCATGTCCTCCATGTGTTCATGTGGGTTTTCTCTGGGTGCTCCAGAGTTCTCCCAAAGACATGATGTAGGTAGATTGAACACTCTAAACTGGCCCTAGGTGTGAGTGTGTGTATGCCTTCTGTGGAAGGTCGGACGCTGGGCTGACAACTTGACACTATAAAACTCCACTGCCAATGATGAGCGGACAGGTGATCCACTGTGGCGACCCCTAACCGTGAAAAGCCAAAAGAAGAAGAACATTCTCCCACCTCAGCTCATTGCTTACATTCAAACCATTCAGCTAACACTTGAATATGTCTTCCCCTCCTTTTGCTTAATTGTTCCTCTGTATTCATTAGAATGCTTCACAAAGGCCTTTCCTGTCTGGCAGACTGAAGTATGAATCTGTCTACCACATGAAATAGGATTTATACTACTCATCAGCAATTCCATATAAGTTTTACTGAGTGTTATGTAAACCAAACCGAGTGCAAATTTGAAAATGTTAATTTTTCATTTATAAAATCATGGCACTGCTGTGGTTTTAAAACTCGATGTTGTTCAATCACTTTGCCTTAGCATGCAGTAGCTCAGAAACTGCCTCCTGTCTGCATTGTCGATATTGCTGTTGTACATGCAGTAATTTTGTCTGTATTGTAAACAGGTCATAAGTCAAAATGGTCATAGAGTTAAATCTACTTACCTTCACTAAAGAAATAAAACTCTGCAAGAGCTTAATTGAAAATCTCAGGTGTTGCTTCATCACCTCTGTGCCTGCTCATGCTGCCCCACTATACTAGTCACTATGATGCCCCCTTATTTTCACATGCAGAAAAGACCATCACCTCTGCTTGTGAACAAGATATAACATCTACACTGACACTAAGGACAGCATTTGACATCTATCTATTTCATTACAGATAAGAGCAATTAACTCTTCTCTGGGAGTGTGTCTTGACCTCAGATTTGGAAAACACAAAGATGAATTAATAGATTTCTGATTTTTTTGGACCAAAATATATTTTATAATACAGCGATTTTAGCTTATTCACTGACTTAGTCAGGACATCCAGTCCAAACGGCTTATGTTGGTCTCTTATCTTAAGCAGCTGTATTATAAAATAGTATCACATCACTTCCATTCCAATCTGATTTCAAGTCAGTAAACCATCATGGCATTTCTTCTTTTTTTACTCAAATTTGGAGGTGAGAGCTTTCATTCTAGCTAGTGTCAGCTCAGAATGGACTCATTCTAGTGTATAGGGGAGGACACTGTCATCTGAAAATTAAATAATAGATCTTCAACCCCACTCCCCAACACTCGGCAGCTTCCCAGTCACTTTAACTTACATTTGCATCCAGTTCTTGAAATTCACATACAGGTATAGTTGTAAATTATTGGAAGCCAAGCTCCACTTTGAAGGATTTTGACTTGATGTGAAGAATTGAGATGTGACTCTTAAGCATTTTTAACAGTTCTTGTAATTCTTCTTATTTTGGCTACATCAACTTGTCTGTCATAGCCTGCAATAGCTGCAATAACTTCAGGTCTTCCTACATCCTTCTGATTCGTCCTAACTTCAGGGACACTGTTATTGGGACATATCCCTCTGTGACCTTTCACTGTGTCAGACTCATCCCTCAGGAGGGAATGAGCCTTCTGGCTCTATGTGCATTGGTATCCTGTATCTGGGAAGTATTTAGAAGAGGCGGGAAGCCCATCACACTGTGGTCATCTGTTTGGACTGGGTTAAGGTAGTACTCCTGTCACTTTGAATGTGATGGCAAAAGTGATGTGTATATAGATATACAATGCATCCTGTATGGTAATGTATACCCTGCCAAATTCCAACCGTCATACCTTTGTGGCAGATGCCAGTGCTCCATATCTCCATACAGAATAGATTGTAATGAGCCCCCCCCCCCCAGATTGTCAGCCCTTCTCTTCCTCCCCAAAGAGGTGAGCAGTTTTACTGCCTCATTAGTTCTCTCTCTTGTGTGATGGTTCATACCTATCAGCTTTCCAGATTTTTGCAGAATGTCCAAATTTTTGCCTCTTATTTTTGGTCTGTCCCTCATAAAATGTGTGGTTTTCTGGATTTTTCTGGCAAACCGGTGAGGACTGAATTTTCTAAATAATGGTAAGAATTTGAGTTTCAGGCTTTATATTCTTCAGAAAATGCAGTGTAACACAAGACCAACCCTATTCTAGCAACCTTATTCAAAACCAACCCAATTCTAGCAACTTTCTAAGTTTATAAGAGCAATACTTAAAATTTGTCCCTATTTTGGGAGCTTTGCTCCCCCCCCCATTATTTTTGGCTTTCTCCATATTATTTGGGCTAAGAAGTTGAGAGCTAATGGAGCATATGCAGTATTAATTTAACCATGAACATATAGGTTGCATTCATGCTTTCATCCCTTTATGCCTTGGAGCTGACTTCTCTAGTAAATTGATATGTAAACTAGCTAGCTTTCATCCATGACCTCTAGTATATGCCAGGGCACATAAAAGCAAGCCTATTCATGTTAAAAACAACAGTAACCTGAATTCTTAAACTACCATGACCTTTAACACTACCACACATGGCTTAAAAACAGATCTACTTTTTCTTGTCCTGGATGCTTTAACTATCTTTTGGTGTCTTATCTTTAACACTCTGGCATATTCTATGCCAGTTAGGCCAAGGGATGTGCTCCTCTCTAGATGGTACAAACCCTGTTTTCTGCTTTTTTGCATATGTTCATCTCAATACCGAGCAGGTGTGTTAGCTATTTTATTTCAACATTTTCCAGCACCTTTAACATCTCTGGCTCTATTAAATGATATCTGAGGCCTTACCACAGCATAGCCCTCTGTTCACCGCCACTGTGACTTTAGCTATAGTGCTGGACTCTGGTCCAACAAACATTTCAATCACTGCTTCCTGTTAGAAGGGCATTACCCCAAGGGCAAATATTTTCTAATAAGGTTCATTCCTTCTGATGACAATTTGTCTACTAGTGCCCAGCACTTATTTGCTGTTTTTACCTCTCCATCCTGATATGTCAAAAGGTTGTCTATAACTCCTTTGAGGTCATTTTATATTTTTTTCTGTATTTCCTTTCCAAAATTTGCCCATGCTCAAGGTTCTGATATATACTAGTCAGACTTGCTTAGACAATCTTGGCATGCCACTGCTTCTAAAATGAAAAATAATAGAATCTACAGTGATTGCTACCTAGAAGGTCACCTTTTTCAACTTGACATCTTCTCTTTCTCCCGATATCCACAAGCTTATTACATTGATAGTTCCTTTTATACTTTCTCATTTGTAAGTTCTTAAATATGATCCTTTAACATCTATTGTCCCTAACATCATTCATATCACAGCCAAAGTCTCATTGGAATGTAAGTTGAACTCACATTACACAAAACACTGCAGAAGGTGTTCTGAAGATACACTTATTGTTTATCTCTACCTTTCAGGCCTGCAAATCTGACTCTCCATCTAGTGAATGTAATTCACCACCAGATGAGGACTGCTTGATATCTGTTCTCTATATTCATCTTAGTGTCTAGAACATATAACCTCATCTCTGATAACATGGCCCACAGATGTTTCATTGGCCTTTTCCTTTAGAAGCTGTAATACCACATACACTGCAAGTATCTGCTGGTAGACATAGACGGATATCCTTCCTTTCTACCCTGTAAAATTATTAGTATTCTTCCTTTTCTGCATCCCCCCACTGTCCCCACCCATTACCATGCCCTTTTGAATACCCATCCAGAGCCAATAACCATTATGGTAGTCAATTCTGTTGAACCATACCCATCATTATGAAAAAATATCATTAAGATCTTGAGAATGGCTAGCATTAACAATCTGTCACACATGCTGTCAACCACACCCTGTTCCTGTTTCTAGTGTCTGAAATTGTGATCATAATGGACTGTTCATGACTGGCATTGAAATCCAGTTGCAACTTCCTTCCATGATTTTAAGTCTATGAGGCTCCTCCTTGCATTCATACTCTTCCAGGTATTTATGTCATTCTTCATGTGAGCAGTGAAGTCTTCCAGGAAGTCTAGACAGTAAGTAAGTTGGACTGTCTTGAGCATGAGGCCCACCTTCGTCTGGAAGGTGGGTGTCTTTAAGGCTGTCCGAGGATGTTTTGTCATAAATTTAATATTTCAAGCTCTCCTAGGTCATCTCAGATAATTAAAGAAATTTGAGTTTACATGTCCAAAGGCGGTCCTGAAGAAATGAGGCAGTTATGCATAAACTCTAATATCTGATAATGATGGCTGGCTTGCCATTCATTTCCAAGACGGACAAATCTGTTTTGCAGTCCTGACAGCTAAAGTCACTCTTCAGAGATGTATATATGCTTCATATACTATCACAATGTTTTCTGTGAGCATATTCCTGGTAGTAGATATGCCTAGATTAAGTATTGGATACATTGGAGCATATATTTTGTTATATTCATGATTTTATTGACTTATGGTAAGATGTTCAGTTTATCCTAACAATGATCCAGAGTCAAGATTTCCAAATTAAAAGTCATAAAATGCTCTGAGCTATTTCTTGTACAAAGTGCACCAGGTTTGATTCCTGCTACATCCATTTGCCTACTCTGTAACTCCAAACAAATCTTATAACCAGATAGTGCTCCTGGATCATCCCTGAAAAGTGACACTTGTGTCCAGTGGACTTACTCATTTAGCAAATGAATAACACGTCAACAAAGAATGCCAGAACTACAGGCTCTTCTGCATGTTGAACACATTCAGATATGCATAGTTACAGAAACATGGTTTCAGACCAATAAAAATACTAATTCTGCTTCTGGGTATAATGCCAGTTGTATCTTCAAACCTACTGGCAGTTGTGGGGAAGTATTAGTATTTGTCAAGGATAGCATCATATTACAACAGATTCCTCAAGACACCACATTTCAACTCACAGATGTCCAAATCATCCCATAGAAGACTAATTCCCACTTCATAACAAGTTATAGAAACCTTCTCTGTCCCTTTCAGAGCACAGTAGTTATTGTAACACATTAGCTGAAACCCCCAATATACCCAACACCTTTTTATGAGGGACTTCAACTATCCGTCAATAAACTGACTGATCTACACTGCCACGGGTTTGCATGTCCATGACTTTATTGACATTATAAATGCTAACTCATTTTTACAGATAGTTTCCAGGAGCCTCAGTATCCTTGATCTAGTTCTCACAAATATGGCTGCTTCTTGACCATCTCCATATGTAACACCCCGTCTTGCTAAATCAGAAAATAAATGACTGATCTTTTCCTTTAAAACTGGTGGTACTCCCCCTGTAAATACCTTTGTGTTCAGGCAATTTTCAAAAGCACACCTCCCTCACTTACTTGATGACCTAAATACATTCTGCTGTAATCCTCCTGCAATGGAAGCCATTGCCAAAATTGTTACCTATGCCTGTGATTTCTCCTCACATTCATTTAATTACTATGGCACAAGTTGTCTCAGCCCTTTCAAAAACTAAAAACATCTCATCCTTGGGACCTGAAAATATACCAGGTTTCCTCATGATCAGTGCCAAATATGGCCTGTGTAAACCCCTATTTCACCATTTTAATTTAAGCCTTACCATTGGTTACATTCTTGATGCCTGGAAAACAGCCATTTTAATGTCATTGCAGAAGGGTGCCAAAACCACAGATCGTGGTAACTATAGATCAATTAGTTTCACTAGCCTCATATGTAAAACTATGAAGTGCATTATATTAAGCCTCATTAATCTGGGCATTTAAGAAATCTTAACTCTGGACCCTCACTACTTCAGCACTGCCAAAGATAGGTCCTACCTCTCTGACCACATTAAAAGTAACCAAAGCAGTGGATAGCAATTTTGCAGTACACTGAGCATATCTGAACCTGGCTAAGGCCTTTGACACTATTCCAATACAGGAATTATTAACAGACTTATAAATCTGAATATAATTTCTTATGCTGTATTCTCGATAGCTAACTGATTGTCTGAAGAAATCCATGTGGTAAAAGTGACAATTGCAATGCTACCACAGGGATCAGTGTTGGATCATCTCCTGTTTGGAATATTTTTTTCCAAGCCTTCAGGCCAATACTCCAAGCCTATGGTTATTAAAGATTGAAGATGTGTGTAAACTGGGTGCTGTTATTTGATCTTCCACTGTCTCAAAATTGCTCCAACATGGGTTGGACCATGTTAAGAACTGGTGTGAGGACAATGGTCTCAAATTAAATGTGAAAGAACGCAGCATAGGTCAATTTGGTAAACAAAACATTTCAAATACCATTGAAGATACACCCCATAAATCAGACACTGTTGTAGTGGAGTTAGGCAAACCTGCTGATAATTCCCTATCATTTGACAATCATGTCTCCACAATAGTTCAGAAATCCGTCTGTCTGGCTCATTTAATTTCCAAAGACATTTCCATTCAATCCATAGGAGTGTTAATTCCCCTTTTTTCATTTCTCATCAGATATTGAATATAATGCACATTTTGGCATTTATTTATATAGACAAATCATTCAACTTCAGAGTCATCAGAGATTCATACCTTAAAAGGTCAGTGACCTCAAAAATCTTACTCATTAGACCAGATTGGCAGCCCTCACTCACTACTCAATCTCTTATAGATTCCTCCAATCAGATCTGTGTTAAGTCTTTACAGCCATGAAAGGTCCAACCTTCCTTTTCTTTCCCAGAACAAATGGTACCTCAGATACCTAGCTAGTTAAAGGAACTAAAACTTCCTTAACAGATAAACAAGGCAAGTTGTCACAATTTATTTAAATCCCAATGTATCCCTCACTTCTGGAACAAACTTCCACAACATGTTAAACAGAGTAACACCCTTGCCACCTGAAAAGTAAATGTAGATCATTGGATAGGCAGTCTTAAATTCTCCCTTTGTCTTGCCCTCTTTGAGGCCTTAGGAAGGTTTTAAACAGTGTTTTTTGGCTAGGTCTTTAGTAGTCTGAAGACTAGTTCTCTGGTTTACTAAACAGATAGTACATGTTAGTTGATACTGACTTGACGTGTCCTTTAAGCTTATTGGAAATGAAAGACTTCATCATCATCCAGAAGTTGTGATTCTTCACGTACCTAAAATGTATAGCATTAGCAGGGAAAACAATTAAATTCTCATTATTTGCAAAGAAATATGTCTTACAGCATAGAAACAAACATAGTGTCCTTACTCATAATTCTTGTCATGTTTCAGAACATAATGCATGGACATTTTTTATGTAAAACATCTGTTGTGCATTCAGTTAGGTTTGAATGTACCATAGTGTTCATATGTTCTCTCAGACATGAATGTGCAACATTATTTGCTTAGTGCTGAATGTGAAAGTATGAACATATTTCCTGTTTTTGCATTGGTTTTGATGGGAAAAGAATGAGACTGACAGCTGAGTGTCATATTATATAGAATCAGTGTAATCGATCAATGTTATCTGTAAGAAAAAAATGAAGGGTGATATGAGTGCACCCCACTGCTACTGCCTCAGATCAATTTGCTAGAAACTTTCTAGTGAGCAGATGAAATGACTTAACTCTTGATGAGTGCCATGGTATGTTTGCACTCCAGCTGATATCTGATAGGAAACTGAACACATTGTTTCATCTTCTTAACTTATCCAAGAAACAGTACATTGAGAATAAAGCATCCCACCTTCCATGCCAAGAGTAAAGCCCCCCACCTTGATGAACTGCTGTTAGTCCTTGAGTTTAATGCTTTTGTTAAATGCAGACGCACTCTGTGAGGATGGAACCCATTGCTTTCTGATTTTTTTACCCATTAAAGGTGAATGAGAAGCCTGCTGATTTACTGATGCTGACAAAAAGTTTTTCCTTCCGGTGGCATAAGCTGTATTTGTCATGTTAAAAGATGATCCTTTCCCTGTAGTTATTTTGATTGTTTTTGTTTAATCCATAGTGTATTATTAGTGTTTATTATGAATTACACTTTTTACATTGTAGCCTTACTTTAAAACTCAAGATCGTCAATAACATTGAATTTAGCAAGTAACAATGTAAGATAAAATCAACAGCCACACAACACATCTCAATAAAAAAGAGCATATATGATTTAGAAACTATTATTGAACTTAAATAATAGTATGTTATAGAATAAGTCACAAAATCAGCTGCATGCATCTTTTTAGGTCTTAAGAATCTGTTAAGAGATGCACTTTAAGTTTTATAGCTATTTATACAGATATGGAGTTCTTCTCAATCATTGTTGCATTCTAGGCTACTCTAAGTCTAATCTGGTCACGATAGAGAAGAAACAAGATAGAAAAAAAGTGAAAAATCAAAGAGGAGAGTTACTGCAGATGTTTCTTTTTGATTTTTTTATCAACTAAATTTGTATCACACCACATATTCATTGGAAGCAACATCATAAGTACAGAAGCAAGCTAGGACAGAGAACCACAAGTGCCAAAGGGTTATACAACAGTTTTGGGTTGTGTTTGATAAGTGCGGCAATGTCTTCTAGTCAAGTAATGTTTACATCACTTCAGGAAAAAGTCCCCCTTAGATTTCCATAATCTATTGCAGTACCCCAGCCCTGAGAAGCAATAATAAAGAATGCTTATTTGAGTAATAATATTCATAGAGATGGAGATGCCAGAACTCTGGATGCATTGTACTTGAGCAAGATTGATGCTTACATGTTGTAACATGCTTCAGTTGACTCCAGAGTACACTGCAGATTCTGTTACATCATAGCCCTTTCATAGTGAGGAAGTTAGTGTCATAGCTCTAAATCTGCAGAAACAAATGTCCTTGTAAATATATCCACCTAAAAATCTGAACATCTAATTAGCATAAAACACATAAAATCTGAATACCAAATAGCAGTCAACTCTTACTGCTTCTAGTAGGTGTGGTGGATACTACTCAGACACACAAGTTTAAAAAACAGAGAGTAGGAGAAATGATGGAAAATATATGCACATTGTTAAAGAAACAATGTGAAATCTATGGACTTTAATGAACTGTATTCCAAAATTCTTCTATACAAGATAATTTATTTTAGGAATTTACTAGGCTAATGGTCCTAGAGCCTTTTTCAGCCTCGCCATTTGTGCCCCTAATTTCCCAGTTATCAGTGCCCACAGGCTAGAATGGCTTTGGTATATGCCTGTGACTTAGGGCATCTATAAACTGCCCTTGTCCCTAAGGGACACAGACAAAAAGCCAGTGTGATTTTGCAGTTTCACATCAATTGGTCCAAATTCCATTTGCATAGACTTACAGAAGATCTTTGTTTCACCATGAATGGGGAGTCTGCTCCAAAGAAGAAGCAAGCTCTGTGACACATACCTGCCCCTCCAACATGTTTTCTTTATGTCACAGATGAGATTTAGATCCTTAGATTGGGTAATTCTTGAGATGTCTGTTTTGTAAATGTGCCTCAAGTCCATCAGAGATGGATCAGAGAATGCCATGTAGGTTAGCCATAGACTGGTCCTCAGTAGCCTGTAGGAGACCAAGTACAGAGACAGGGCTTTGAGGCAGTTGCCATAGGAAACATTATTTACATTCTGTATTCTTTCAGAAAGGAACTTGTGTCTGTTTCAGTTGTTGCAAATGCCTTGTCACATACATGCTGTAGGGTGCATTGTACGTGATTATTGATCCAATGAGGGCTGAGTATAGTGGGACTAAGATCTCCTTAGATCTGGATGCTATGCTCTTGCCTATAAGTTGTGTCACATAGAAGGATTTGTTTTCACAAATGTGGACACATGGTAATCACAGTTCACGTTACTGTCAACCTGAGTTCCCAATTTCCTTACCAATGGGTCTACTCTTATTGCAATTTTCAGGGGTAGTCATCTTTCCAAAGGGTATAATTAAGTATTTTTTGCATTGATTTTTAGGACATGGTTCTGGCACCAGTTATTTGTCTGTGCAGTACCTTCCTGAGGACATCTACATCTTTGGCAGATTCCAGTTTGCAGCTGTCAGCAAATTTGGTCAGCCAAAGGCCTGGTACATTTGCCTTGATTTCAGAGAAGTATATTCCAAACAGAAGAGGTCCCAGTACTGAGCTTTGTGGAAGGGTCCTGTTAGTGGGGGTGGATTCCGCCACCCTGACTTCATGTGTCCTATCAGTGAGCCTTTTGGCTATCCATCAGGTGACAAAGGGATTTATGCCTAAAATTATAAGTTTGTCTATAATACTCGAGTAAGATATTGCATCAAATGCCTTTGCAAGGTGAAGGTAAGCAGAATCTACCCTTTTGCCCTTGTCCATGAATCTATTGACTTTGTTGAAGAGGTCCACCAGGTTTAGTAGGCATGACCTGCCCTTGATGAACTAAACTAGGATGGGTCCAGTGTGTGAAGATTTACTATGTCTTTGTTTATCAGGTCTACAATAATTCCTTCCATGGCCTTGCATATAAGACTAGTCAAATGTATGGGTCTGTAGTTCCTTTGGTCTGTTGATGGTCCACCTTTGTATAAAGAAATGATAGTTGCCATCCCCCAATTCCTAGGGATGAAACCTTTCTGAAAGCTGTAGCTGAATAGAGATTCAATTGTGCCTGACAGGTCATGTTTCATGCTATTTAGAAGGCATCCTGGGATATTATCGGACCCATTGACAATGTTTTTAGCTCTGGAGAGTGCAGTGAAAACCTGTTCTTTGGTGATAGTTGGGGGGGAGAAATTGTAGATGGTATTTTCTGGGGGAAACTGGGGGCTAATAGTGGAGATATTGGAACTGAATTTATCGGCCAGCAAATTGTCTCTATCCCACAGTTTGATATAGGAAGTTCGATTTACTGTTAGTTCTGCACAGTGTTGGGTGTTCCCTTTAATGTTGCATACAAAACTGAAAAATGCCATATGATTATGGTTAGCCTGAGAGGCTATTTCTGCCTCAGAGTTGACTGTGATGGACTTGATTAGTCCCTTGAGTTGCATGTTGAATCTGATTAGGGAGATTTTTGTCATTTGGGCATAGCCCTTCCTATTTTTGGACAGAATTTTTCTTTCTTTTGTTGTATAACTTATTTATACTGGGGATCCACCAAGATGGCTTGTTTTTGGAGTTCTTTTAAGTTTTTTCAGTTTGGAACTGATATTTCTTTGTAGCTATTACATGGTTATACAGGGTTTCTGTAAACACTTCCTCTTAGGCTACCATGTTCTGTTAATTTGGGGGGGGGGGGCTTGAAAGTTAGCTATGTCTTCACATAGTAGGAGGTAGTTAGCCTTAGAAAAGTTCTTAAAGGTTCTGGGGTTTGCTGGGAGTTCAGCCTTTATATTTATTTCAAGGGTTATCATTTTGTGATCTGATCTGACTAGTGAGGACATTACACAAGAGGAGGAGCGTGCAATATTCCCTCTTATTTGTAAGTACCAAGTCCAGGGATATATACACCCCTGATAGATGTGCAGACTAGCTATTCCAGGGTGCTTGCATTGATAAAATCCAGAAATCTTTGACCTGCATGTTGGCGGTTGTGTATGCATCTCAATTTATGATGGGTTAGTTAAAATCACCCATGAATATGTTGTTGGACTGAACTGTGAGTGACTCCAGTGCATTCAAGTATGTGGTATTGTTATCCTGGGTCATAGCAGTGACCTATAGCTAGCAAGGATATTGTTTTGTATTTTAACTAAGGCTTGCTGGACACCGAGTAGCTCAAGCCTGTCATATTGTTTAACCAATCTTGAGTTGTGCTTACTTTTTATGTAGCTTGATCCACCTTCACCTCTTGTCCCTTCTTGTGCAGTAGCTAGTCTAAATGTGTAGAAGGCATTATAGCCTTGTACTGCTGGGGTGCCGTCCATGACTTTAAACCATATCTCAGTAACTACACAGGTGTCAGTGCTTGCTGGCATGAGGATTAGTTCCAGGGAGCGTTGAGACTCCTAGCATGCTGGTACTTGTAGTTCAATGTCCTGAGTATGTGTGATCTGGCAGATCCTTGCCCCAACAGATAACTGACGATGATTGTCTCCTTGCTCAACCTGACGAAGAAGCATCAGTATGTCTCACAATAGAGTCCCCAATTATCTTCATATTGGGTTGTGTGGCAGTTTGCCTTAAGAGCTTGGAGGCTGGGACATTGTGAGATGTGTTTGTATGTGTCCTGGGGATTGTTGTTTTGTAGAGTGTCTGTAGGGTTGCTGAGGGCAATGCATGGGAGGCCTTTGAGATCTGGTAGATTGCCTTTAAAAGCCTCAGCAAATTTGAGTTTGTGTCTGATGCATAGTAAGTAGAGTGTGTGTGTTACTGGCAACCTGTTTGGAGATATCTGTGCCTGTATGCGAAAGCTTTACCTCCAAAGACACAGTGTAATTACATCACTCGCATAATGTATCAGTCTGCTTAAGAATAAGGCAGTTGACAGAAAACATGTGACAATTGCTACATTGTTTCAAGTTTCCCATTTCCACCAAAGTGGCTATGCAGGCAGTATTCAACTGCACATCTTTTCTGTGATCTATGAGAGATGGTGCAACTGAGGTTTAGAGTTGTCAGGCTGGGAGGAGAGGTCAAAGATTGATTTAAAACAACATTCTTGGGGGTAATGCTTCTCAGCAGGCAAACTAGGTACTCTACCCTCAGATAGATGCTTGAGAAAATAGCAGAGGAAGGTTTATATGGAAAGTTACAACTGTAGGTGCCAGCTTTTATATAGCGTATTGAACACCACTGCTACACAGCTCAACAGAGGTTATGGGAGATGAGTTAGAGAGGAATCCCATCAATAAAATAAAAAAATAGAGTACAAGTGTATATATAAGGTTCAGATCTTCAAGGAATTCACAATTCTGTCAATATTGCGAATGATACTGCAAGACTAAGATTCTCAGACTAGGTGAAATGCAAACAGAAAAAATGCAGTAGAAATGTAGTAAACAAGGTTCATGTTCTGTAGCAATTCATACTACAATACCAATGCCCCAGAATTAGTAAAATGCAAGCAGAAGAATGCAGTAGAAATGTAATAAATGAGACTCAGATCCTACAGCAACTCACAGTTCTCCCACTAGTGTGAGGGGTACTTCAGGACTAAGGTCCAAGAACAAGTTAAAAATGTGAACATTTGACTTTTGGTTAAAAACAAAGAAAATGCATAAAATAACAATACACAGTTCAGAATAACACTATGAATATTGCAGTGTGTACTAGTTAAAATGGGATTTTATGAAACATAGGCTAACTTGAGCTTTTAAGAATCTAATGGCAGTGCCTTATTACCTCGAGTAATTAGTGTCTAGTACAAATAACACTAGCAGGGCCTTACAAACTTGAATTTACAGTAGGGATGGGCATCTATAAAGGCACTGAGTTTAAAAGCATAATAAGAGTTAGGCAGGTGTTTGAGAAAAAAATCCAAAAATCAGTACAAACTCCGAGCTCTTACAGCTGAAGGGGAATGTAGGTGAATGCCTTAAATAAGATGACTTTTCTGAGCTCCTCCCACTAATTCTCTAGGACTAATTCCTATTCAAGCAATAAATGCAAAAGGAATGTTTGCAAACTGACCCTAGCCAACAAGTTTTAAAACTTCAAGAAAAAAATACTTTACAGTAAAACAAAGTTTAAATTACATCAAACTGTAATATAATAATACCAAAATCAAAAGGTAATGGAAATATCCAAACCTTAAGTGCAGAAAATACAAAAATCAGTGCAGTTAAACAGCAACATACAAACCAGGAAAACCACAGCAAGACTGAATAAACCAAAGAAAAAAATAATCTTGCTGCAGTAAAACAATGTGGAGACTTGTAGAGACTGATATAAGAAATGCTTTATTCAAACTAAACAGCTACACACTTTCATCTTATTTTTTCCAAGGATTTCATCAGAACTGACGTTAATACAAATAAGAAATTCTTTAAATAACAAAGATAAATCAGTCATGTGGTGAAAAATCACTAATGAATAGCAGCAAACTAAATGAGATGAATTAGCCATTTAGAAATGTTAGCTTGAGAGCTGAGCTAATTGAAATGGCCTTATGGTGTAGTGGTACATTTCTCTGAATATAGTGTAGAGGGTCCTAGGTTTGAGACATGACAGGTCTGATTATTTATATGTTGAAAGGACAGGTTCATTTCCCAAAGACTACCTATACTCTGGAATAAGCTCCCCATTCATGTCAAGCAGACCACTTCAAGAGAAATCTTGACGAGTGGATGGATAACAGAAAGTTCACCCCAGGCTCCAGTTGCCGTACTGGATAGGGGCACTGTGAACTACAGGTACAGATTTGCTGTATCCAGGACTCTTTGTAAGCTTCTGAGCCCCCAAGCCTTTCCGTGTTGGAGGGAAGCCTTCTAGCTTACAGTGGGAGTGGTAAGAATTAAGTAGCCTGTCTACCACGAGAGGAATGGTCCCTGGCCCAGAAATTGTAGCTATTGGCTGTTTGAGCAGTTTTTTTTCCATCTCTTTCAACTTTCTGGTTTGAAAGCTGCACTTGCGCCTATTTCCCGCCTTTGCTATAATTAGCCTAGTTCGGTTACAGAGTTGCTGTATCCAGGATTGTTAGTAAGCTTCTGAGCCCCCTAAGCCTTTCTGTGTTGGAGGGAAGCCTTCTAGCTTATCAGTGTGAGTGATAAGCATTAGGTAGCCTATCTACCACAAGAGGAGTGGTTCCAGGCCCAGAAATTGTAGCTACTGGCCATTTGGGCAGTTTTTTTCCATCTCTTTCAACTTTCTGGTTTAAAAGCTGCACTTGCGCTTGTTTTCCACCTTTCCAGTAACTAGCCTAGTCCAGCTACAGAGTTGCTGTATCCAGGACTGTTGGTAAGCTTCTCAGCCTCGCAAGCCTTTCTGTGTTGGAGGAAAGCATTCTAGCTTATCAGTGGGAGTGGTAAGCATTAGGTAGCATGTCTACCACAAGATGAGTGGTTCTTTTCCCAGAAATTGTAGTTTATTGACCATTTGGACAGTTTGTCTATCTCTTTCAACTTTCTTGTTTAAAAGACCACATCTGTGCTTGTTTCCCATCTTTCCTGTAACTAACCTACTGGGAAGCACTAGAAAGCCTTAAACTGATACAGGCCTTCTAGCTTAGAAGAAAGATTTTGGTGTGATTAAGTATCAGTTTTCTGTACTTTCTTGCTGTACTTAACTGTTTTCTGCCTAAACGCTGATTTTCCAGTGTTTATTGTGATTCAAAAGCTTGTTTTTTTTCACATTGTACTTATATGACTGCCTGCACTTTTAAAAAGTCTTTTTTGTTTAATGTGTAGCCTACAACAGTTAAATTATTTAAAGTGCAATAGCCTTTTCTGATCATTTGCAGTCATTTAAAGCTGTTTTAAGTGTATTTTTTTACTGTTTTTGCCTTAATTAAAAAAAAAATTCCTTGTTTTCTGCCTTTCTAAGCTAGTATAGTTCAGTTACAAGTTTCTGAGTTGCCCATACCTTACTTGGATAGAAGGAAATTTCTCTGTTCACCTGTGAGAGATGGGAGCTTTAAGCAGCCTATCTGTCCCTGGAGGAGTGGTTCCAGCCCAGAAGTTAGTAGTTTATTGGCCATTTTGGCCTAATTTCTATCTCTTTCATTTTCCTGCTATAAAAACTGCATTTGCATGGTTTTGTGCGCCGGGCAGTGCCAAAGGGCAATTTCAGGTGTACTCCCCAGTCCAGCTGATGAATCTGGGTATCCTGAGGCAATGTTACAACTGCCTCATGTATAAAGACAACCCTCTCCTCCTACCACAAAACACTAACATATGCAAGAGATGCAATTATACAGCCAAACTGGAGGCTAAGCTGTCTCCATCCAAGACTGTAACAGACAGTCAAGAGGAGAAGGCTAACACTTGCACCACACCTCCAGCCACACATAGACCTACTAAACCAGCACTGGCAAAAACTACACAAAAATACACAAAATCATACTTGGAGGCTCTAAATAAAAACCTGCAAAAGCATCAGAGACCTCCAAAGCAGACACCCAAACAACCTGTACCTCTTGTCACAAACCAGACAACAAATAAAGCACAAAATCAGTGTGCCACACAATCACAGCCCTTAAGGTGAAATAACATTCCTAACACACTAGTAATAGGTGACTCTATAGTCAGGCACACTGATGTCCCACTCACTAGGCTGGACAAGCAGAAGGTTACTGTTAGCTGCCTGTCAGGAGTCAGAATCCGCCACATAACACAAGCACTCAGGTCACTCCAGAACAAGTACAAATATGACTCTGTCATTGTTCATGTTGGTGTGAATGACCTGAGAAGTACCTCCCTGGACTACATGAAAAGAGACATGGAAGAGCTTTCTGATCATGTAGCCCAGGCTGGTATGACCCTGACCCTGAGTAGCATCCTGCCCTCACCAAGAATGATACCTCAGTATAAAGAAAAAATGATCAATTTCACCAATTGGCTAAGCTTTTGGTGTCATTCAAAGGGGATCCAGTGTCTGTCAGCCTGGGATGACATGCTTGACAAGCTGCATTGCTTCACAAGAAACGTCTTGCACCTGTCACAACTAGGCTTTCAAATACTGGCCAAGGCTTTTGCTGCTCCCATAGTGCCTTTTTTAGGCAAGGCTCAAAAGTCAAACCGACCTCTGGAAACAGCACAGTTAACAAAAAAACTGAGGGTTATGCTACTCAACTCCAGGAATTTAAATCTCAAAATGCACATGCTTGAAGCACTCCTCAGTATGGAGAATGTCAACATCTGTGTAGTAACTGAAACCTGGTTCAAGGTTCCAGAGAGCACCGCAGCACTACCAGGCTACAACTCATACCACACATTTCGGCACAGAACACGGACCAAAACACAAAAGGAGGAAGTGTATCCATATTCATTAAGGATACCTACACCTCCAGTTTAGTGGTGCAGCATGATACCTCTGAGATCAAACATGTGCAACTAAAATCAGGCAAATCTGCAATGCAAATTATGGCCTGCTACAGATCACCCTCCATTACCTGGACTGCCACTCCACCTTTCTGGAGACACTGGAAAACATGAAGGTCCTACTGAACACCCTGATATTGGGTGATTTTAATTACCCTACCATTAACTGGGAAAACTACTTGAGTACAAACTCCCAGGCCCAGTGCTTCCTGGAATTCATCAACTCAAATGTCCTGGATCAACTGGTAAACTCCCCTACCAGAGGTGAAAACATATTGGACCTGGTCATCACAAACATGGGTGACAGATGTTCCACACCAGGGATCAACCCATCACTGGTTAGCTTAGACCATAAAATAATCACGTGGGCATCCACACCCCTTCACCACCCCCAACTAAGGAAACCACAGTAAAAATCTTTTTGAAAGCAAACTTCACCTTACTTAAGACAGAGGCGGTAAGTTTCACAGCCCCCACGCTAAAGGATAATGCTGCCCAAGATGCAGAAACCTTTACAAATGCACTCTATGAGCACCTACAAGGATGCATGGATCATACCATCCCTAGCAATACCAAGACTCACTCCTCTAAGAGAAGGAAACCAGTCTGGTGAACCCCGGCCATAAACAGGCTATACAATAGAAGGAGGAAACTAGTTCAGAAAAAAAGCAAATCCCAAGAAGGAAAGATATCCCTGATCAGTATCAATAAGAAACTAAGGTCCCTCATAAAATCATCCAAGACTAACGTCAAAATAAAAATAGCCAAGGATTCAAAAGATAACCACAAAGCCGCCTTTGGCTATGTTAAGAATCTAAGTGGCAACTCGCAGATATGCACTGAACTAGTGCAAAATAGCACAAAATATACTGAACCTACTGATATTGCCAACATCCTGGCAGATAGATTCAGTACAAACTTCACCCCACTCTCACTCCCAAAAGGGCCCACAACAATACCAGAAAAGTGTAGTGTCCCAGAAATCACAGACACACAGGTGAAAATAGCCCTTTCAAAAGCCAAAAACACAGCGTCCATGGGGCCAGATGGTTTCCCAGGCTGCATCTTGCATGAACTACAGAATGAACTAACCCCCCACCTAAACACGCTGTTCAACTTCAGCCTCTCCACAGGCTATGTGCCCATAGAATGGAGCAACGGTTATTCCACTCCACAAAGGAAGGGCCACAACTGACCCTGGTAACTATTGCCCCATAAGCCTGACTAGCCTGGTCTGCAAGGCTATGGAGTGCATCATCATGGAACTCATTAACAATGACATCCGAAACCTCCAAATACTTGACCTGTCCCAGTTTGGCTTTGTTAAGGGCAGATCATGCCTAATAAACCTGGTTGACTTCTTCAAGACAGTCACCAAAGTCATAGATGAGGGAAAGGTGGTGCACACAGCCTACCTTGACCTCGCCAAGGCTTTCAACACCATTTTCCACTTGGGTATTACAGAAAAACTCACCAGCCTGAACATAAACCCCTACGTCACGAGATGGGTTGCCAATTGGCTTACAGACAGAACTCACACGGTAAGAATAGCAGGCTCCAGGTCCGACTCTAAACCAGTCACAAGTCCTGTCCCACAAGACTCAGTCCTGGGACCCCTACTGTTCGGTATATACTTCTCAGAAGTACAGGCAAACACAGGAGGACTATGGCTAACCAAGTTCGCTGATGACTGCAAACTGGGAGCCATAATTGATTTTCCGGCTGACACGGACATCCTCCAAAAGGGCCTTATTCAGACAGACACCTGGTGTCAAAGTCATGGCCTCAAGCTAAATGCCAAAAAATGCATAGTCATCCCATTTGGAATAAACAAAACACCCACGAATTACCACATAGGTGGCAGCCCCCTTAATACAGAAGAGGTAATAAGAGATTGGGGACCCAGGTAGATAGTAATCTCTCCTTTGACAATCATATTGCCAAAGTAGTTAGGAAATCTTTCTATATGGCCCATCTAATTACTAAAGGGTTTGCATCTAGAAATAAGGAGGTTATAGTGCCCCTCTACTCGTCACTCATCAGACCCATCATAGAGTACAATGCCCCATTTTGGATGTACCTCACAAGACACTTCCAACAGCTATAGAGACCACAAAAGTACTTCGCCAAGAGGATTACTGGCCTCAAACATATGTCCTATGCAGCCCAAATGAAAAAACTATGGCTGTACTCAGTGGCATATCGCTTACTCAGAGGTGATCTCTGCCTGACTTACAAAGCCATGTTCAACTCAGAATTGATGGACATGCTCCACCTAAAGAAATCCAAGTCGGTGCGAGCCACGTGCTCTAGTGAGCTAAACCTCACCACAACAATAAATAGAACATGCTGGTGGGATAGATTCCTGTCACAGAGACTCCCTATGCTTTGGAACAAAATTACAAACTACATTAGGCAGACCTCCTCACTAACACTCTTCGAGAGAAACCTTGACGAGTGGATGGGTAACAGAAAATACACCCCCTAGGATCATTTCATTGGCTCTGCTTGACAGAGGATCAGTTGATTAATTAATGGGCTGGCAAAAGTTGCCACACTCTGGCTAGATTTATAAATGCCCTGAGGCAGATAGCCTAGTACCTACCTATGAAACTATGAACACCAGGTGGCACGGTGCCTGGGTACCTTTTTTGGGCTAGGCTTGTAAAGTCTCCAGGGCCATTAGCCTAGTGCACACCTATGAACCTATTATTGCATCTAATTTAAGTTGCCATTTTACTCTCTTCTGAACAAATGTGCATCAGTAACAAAACCTCTGTCATCTTTTAAAACCCAGTCAACAACTAAAACTTTAAAACAATGATCTGGGTTTATGTTAATATGCCACTATAAGCCATTCATAGTTTTCTTGTTCCTTACATCAAGCAGATGCTCGTAAACTCGAATTTTAAAATCTCTTCTTGTCATTCTTACATAAAAAGCAGGACAGAATTCACACTATGCTAAATATATGACTTTCCTGTTTAAATAATTATAAAAAAACATTAATAAGTACAATCTGATTGTTAACTTGAATCCAGTTTACTTTTTTAATATGTGGGCAGGAAGAACAAAAGCTACAACTTTACATACCTGCAACTTTTTCAGTGAAAAACAAATTCCCTTTGCTAAAGTTAGCAGGCCTTTCAAGAAGCTGATTAAAGGAGCCATCCCTCCTGAAAACAAACAAATGCATATCACCCAGATGGGCTAGGAGGGAACTGTCCATTCTGAAAACACTCCAGTTTCTAAGCATACGTTCTTTTATGGTCTTACAATCAACTGTGTAAGTAATGACAAAAGTTCTACGAAATTTGCCCTTTACAATTCCAGTCATCATGTTATCATTTTGTACTAACTGTACAGAGGCAGAATGAGATAAAATAAGTTTATAAAAAACATTGTCAGCTGGATTCATGAAGCCCTGCATGGAGTGTACGAATAGAGCAGGAGCTGCTGCACGCAATATAGCTGCTAAGCAATCCAGGATCGAGCCCCCAGAATATGCATGAGCGCTCCTACACTATTCTGACACAGACACCACTGCTATATGCTTATTAACTCTTTTGCTGGTGAAAACCATGCAAATGAGGTGAATTAGCGATCCATGAAGCAGGCAGTTGTCCATGCCTGAACAGTGTACAAAGCAGAAATGTATTTAACTAGTAGTCGAATACATTTCTGCAAATTAAAAAACAGAGGCATGACAGCTTGAAAGAAAACATGTATCATAGTTAGTAGGAATGCCAGTGGCCAACTATATGTCCACTGACATGAAAAATAATTTACTTTTTATAAAATAAAACTTTTATTTCTTTTTAGCTGATCTCGTCTGTTTAAGCATAGAGCAGTGGCACACAAATGGAATCATGCCAAAAATTTAAAAAAAAAATGTGAAAAAGCAATTTTCAGGGAAATCTGCATTTTGCCATTATAGTCAATGGCATACAGAGTGAAAACAATACCAGGGAATTGTAGTTGCTAAGGGGAAAGGCTCAATGTGAGTGCAGTAACTATGGAGTAAGTCAGTGGATTATGCAAATGAGGGGAATATTACTGAATCACAAATTTCTTCTAAGAGTCAGACTGCACCTAACTGTGTAGGTGCTCTAATACGGCCATATAAGTATGAGAAGCAAATGACATTAAAGGGGGGGGGGTCATGCTTGCTGTAAGCACATTGGAGCACTATTGCCTGGGTTTGCGCATGGCTAACACAGCTAAGCAAGGGGGTGTATATGAGGCTGTAATGTCTTACACCATGAAATGAAGAACGTGTTCGTGTCCAGGGAGGGACATTTCTGGTAAAATGTGTTTACCTTAGCTAAACGGGTGTGCGCGGTGTACACTGGGACTTAAACCAGAACAAAAAACACAGGAAATGGTAGCACTGTGTATATGTAAGCAAGGGGGTGTGTCCGAGGCTGTATAGCCGTATTTACCTTGCCTAAATGGGTGTGTGTGGAG
The DNA here is from genome assembly GCF_019279795.1 of Protopterus annectens. NCBI lineage: Eukaryota > Metazoa > Chordata > Ceratodontiformes > Protopteridae > Protopterus > Protopterus annectens. The sequence goes on from NC_056745.1 coordinate 848,675,957, forward strand.
CGCACCAGGATTTAAACCACAAAAATAAAAATAAAAAAATACAGGAAATGGCAAGTCGACCAAGAAAAAAAGGGAAATAGCAGAATAGAAGCACTCAAATACAAGTAATAGAGCTGGCAGGTAGAATGTATCATACTCAGTCAATCACGCAGGCAGCATCAGCAGCACACCACTATAAACTATGCAAACTCCTTTTAGTCTGTTTTTTCCCACAAACTCTACACCACTGGTGTAAGCAGATGGGAAAATTGTACCTGACAAAACTAACAAAATGTTAGGGGCTGCTGTCGCTCTTATACATCAGTATGTTCAAGAGCCTGAGTGTGGTGAAAAGGACAATGCTGACAACAGCCCGAGACTTATGAGGAGGAGGAGGAGAAGAGTGTTCAGGCCCAAGGTAACCTACCAGGAGCTACATGATCTAGAGATAGTTGAGCACTACAGGGTGGACAGGGACATACTGCAGCAAACTGTGGAGCTGTGCCGTCCTCACCTCACATCCAGAACAAACAGAGGGGGTCCCATCCCAGTGGATACCAAGGTGTGTGTAGCTCTAAGAATACTAGCTACAGGTACTTTCCAAAGAGCAACTGGGGATATCATGGGGGTCTCACAGACGTCTGCATCCAGGATACTCCACCAGTTCCTGGATGCCATGCGAACAAATGCTGAGGAGCACATAAAATTCCCCAGCACCTGGAGGAGCTGGCTGGTAATATGTGTCTCTTCCACCATGCAGCAGACTACCTGGAGGTACTATGTGCCATAGATTGCATGCACATCAACATCAAAGCACCACCTGGTGACTGGGTAGGGTCTACATAAACAGCAAGGAGTTCCACTTCATCAACTGCCAGATCATGTGTGATGCCTAGGGCATTATCATGAATGTGTGTGCTGGCTGCCCTGAAAGCTATCATGACCCCCACATCTGGCATTCCTTACAGCTGTATCAGTGGTTTGCCAGGGGGTGCATCCCATATGGCCATTTAGTGGGGGATGCTGGCTATTCAGTGGAGCCATGGATGATGACACCCATAGGTTCATAGGTAGGTACTAGGCTATTGGCCCTAGGGCCTATATAAGTTTAGCCAAAGGCATCCTGGCTTTTGCCACCCGAGAAAATTATTTTCCTGTGCCACTGCTGAGCAGAGCCACAGAAGTGATCCTTGGGGTGAATTTCCTATCTCCCATTCAATCTTCAAGTTTTTTCTTGAAGAGTGCTAATGAGGAGCTTTGTTTGCTATAGATAGGTAGTTTGTTCCAGAGTATGGGAAGTCTCTGGGACAGGAATCTATCTCTCCAGCATGTTCTGTTTATTGTGGTGACAAGGTTTAGGTCCCTAGACTGTGTAGCTTGTAGGGATTGGGATTTCTTTAAGTGGAGCACGTCTAAAAGCTCTGGGTTTGACATAGCTTTGTGTGTTAGGCAGAGATCGCCTCTGAGTAGGCGATATGCAATGGAGTAAAGCTGCTGTTTTTTGAGACGGTCTGCATAGGGCATCTGTTTGAGGCCAGTAATCCTCTTTGTGAGGTATTTGTGTATCTTTTCCAGTTGTTGTAGATGTCTTGTGAGGTACATACCAAAAGGGGCATTGTACTCTATAATGGGTCTAATGAGTGACGAATAGAGGGGAACAATGACCTCTTTTTTCCTGGATGAGAAACCTTTTGTGATGAGGTGTGCCATGTAGAAGGATTTCCTGACTACTGTGGCAATGTGATTATCAAAGGAGAGACTACTGTCCACCTGTGTCCCAAAGTCTCTTATCACACTTTCAGTGTTAAGTGACACACACACACACACACACACACACACACACACACACACACACACACACACACACACACAAAAGAATGTCATAATGAGGCACACGCACAGACCATGATCATTATAGAGCATGTGGCTGGGATACTCAAGTCACGGTTCCACTGCCATGACAGTTCCAGTGGAGCCTTGCAGTACTGTCCAGCCACATGTGCACACATGGTCATAGTATGTGCCATGCTACACAATATGATCCTGCAGAAACAGCTGCAGCAGGAGCAAAATGGGGAAGGGCCACACAGCCTCCCACCTTGCCAAGGCCTCCATAGGCACAGAGTGACTCGGAGGAGGAACATCCTGAGCCAGCCCCTGTAGTCACATGGAGGTATGCCCAGTATGCCCTGGCTTTGGCAAAGAGGCAACGCATAGCACATACACTGACACTGTAGGGCCCCAGGGACTGATCTCTCTCTCTCCGACTCGCACACACAGTAAAATGGATGCCAGACATTACACCACCTATACCTGACCATGTATATGCATTGAAGTGTGTGCATCCAACATAGTCAGCCCTCAAGCACCATCCTCACAACAGCTGCAGGCACAAGGTAAGCCAGTCTCTGTAACAAATTAAAATAATGGGGTGGACATATCTATGGTATTGATTAAGCATGTAAGGGAATGGGGTGGCTAACTGGGATAGCAGCAGACAACTGACAGCTCTGTGGGACAGCAGGATGTGTATACCCAGTACTGCCCTACCCACACCATGTAGTACCACCCTAGTCGACAAATGCCACTGTAGTATATGTGTTGAGCAAAATAACTGGGGGGGGGTCATAGGTCACATGCATGGATGTCAAAGTGGGGGTCCCATACCCACCACCAACCCTACACAGCAGATCAGCTGTAGACAGCCATACAGAAATGCCTGGCAAAGGCCCCCATGTGACGACACCCATGAAATCCCCACCAGCAGACTTTTACACAGTGATATCACAGCAGGTCTTGCAATGGCAGTATGGCTTTGCAAGGTACGAAGTCTGAAACTACAAATGTCTATGCCAGAGCAGTCTGACCTGTGGTTGATACTGTTATGTCTGTAGTCTGAAAGACAGGGCACACCACCATGCTACATGGGACCAAAATGTTCAGCAAATATCAGCAGTCTGTGCAGATGTGTAATGTGTACAGTCGTGTCACCCCCCCCATAGTCACACAAAACTGCAATAACATCTTCCTAGACATAAGCAGCATCTAGCTGTCACCCAGACTGATGGAAGAATAGTAACAGAAAGCAATTGTCAGTAACACCCAGAGTCAACTTACTGGTGCCATCCCAAGGGTGTCTCCTGCTCGCAGTCTGGGAACATATGATCATCAGAATGCACTGCCATAGTACAGATGGCCTGCATCTGTCACACCTGGGTTACAGGCCTCTGGCAAATGCCTATGCCTTACCCACAGTGCCCTTTGGGGAGTATCATGGGGTCCAGAACAACATAACACAGTCCACAAAATGCAAAGAAAGGCCATGCTGACAACTGCTAGGAGCAAACCTGCCAGCCTCAGGGAGACAGAAACCAGGACAACGCCATGAATAATGAGGTGATGAAGGTCCAAAGAGAAGAACAGCTGTCAGATACTGCTCTGCAATGTCAAATGTCTGTAATATCTGACTTCCACCCTGAGTGACTTGCAAAACACTTTTGCTGGAAAACCACACTTGTTTGGGTAACCAACAAGATATACATGTCATGGATGTGGACATTCTGTGATACTCTGTACAGTCGACAGGCAGGGCTAGGAGGTTAAACATGGGAATGCACTTACTGCTGGCAGGCCTAACCCTGGAAAATGGTAACATGTCCGTACCCACATAACCCTAGGCCACAGACATGGGGAGTAACAAGGTGCTACCTGATCACTCATCCTATGCAACATCCTGAACCCAAGATGTGACCATCCTAGCAAAACAAGGTAGGCCATGCATATATGTGTGACAAACACACACCTCCAGGCTGGCTAAACAGTCTGACACACTCAAGACCCTCCACGTGTCACCACATTTTGATAGGCTATCTCCAGATATCCTGTACCAACAGGTTGACAAGTATGGCCATAGCACCAAACAACCTGACTGTAGTATAACACTCCTTTGAATGGAGTCCCACATGTACTATAGAAGGGCACTTGGACATTCTCATACACTTAGAGAAATGTCAGTGGGATCTAGGAATGAACAGGTCTTCCCCACCCAGTGCACTTTCCATTGCCCCACCTAAGCAGTCCTGAAGATGTCTGTCACCATTGAAGTCACTTTTGTTGGACCCATCCCTGTAAGCTCTGTGGCGCATCTGATAACTGTATAATACTGTAGTACAAATAACTGGTTAGGTAGGAATTCTAATCTAGGTCCTGGCAAATGTAAAAGTGTGTGTGTATATGTGTGTGTGTGTGTGTGTGTGTGTGTGTGTGTGTGTGTGTGTGTGTGTGTGCGTTCACAACTAAAACTTTTGGGTCCATTCAAACCCAGTACATCTCCCCTTTCCCCACTTTAGCAATCCTGCAGATATCAGTCATCTTAAAAGTGCCTTCTGTCAAGTTTCAGTCCCATAAGCTCTGTGGTGCATGTGATAACTGCATAACACGATAGTTCAAATAACTAATTAGGTACGAGTTCTAATCTCAGTCAAAGCAAATGTAGAAGTGTGTGTGTGTGACAGTTGTGTGTGTAAGACTGAGAGAGTTGTGTGTTTTTATAGGTGAAACAGTTTTATGCCATTCCCACCCATAACACTTCACAGTGCCCCACCTTATCAGTACAGAGGTTGTCAGTCCCTTATCAGCAACCTTGTCCAGCTGTCAGCACTGTAAGCTCAGTAGTGTGTGTGATAAATCCTTAACACTATAGTACAAATGACTAGTTTAGCAGAGGTTCTACGCTTCCAGAAAATGTGTGTGTGGATATGTATGTTTGTAAGCAGAAGTATTTTGATAGGTTTCCCACCCACTGCCCTACTTTATCAGTCCTGCCAATGTCCTTCCCCATATCAACACCTTTGGCCAATTCTCAGGCAAGTAAGCTGTGTAGTGCATGTGGTAACTGCATAACACTGTGATACAAATCACTAGTTAGGTAAGGGTTCTACTCTCACATCTGACAAGTCTGTGTGTCTCATTGTAAACAAAGTATTTTGATAGGTTAAACACACACTGCACTACTTTATCAGCCCTGCTGATGTCATTCCCTTTATAGGTTCACAAGTGTGTAGAAAGTAATGGCCCAGGTGCCTTAACAAGCCTAGCACAAAGAAGGGCCCTGCCATTGTGCCACCCGATGTTACGTCCCAGGTGCCTGTAACAAGTATAGCCACTGCAGTGATCCTTGGGTTGAATTGCTCCCCATCCATTCATCAAGTTTCTCTGGAACAAGGTCAGCTTGGTGCTCTGCATGAAATGTATGGGAAGTGTATTCCAGGGTATGTGCAGTCTCTTGGTGAGGGACCTGTCCCACCAGCATGTTGTGGCGATTGTGGCACTGAAGTAGAGATCTCTACAGTGTGTAATGTGTATGGATTTATATGCAGCATTTCTAAACCAGCTGGGTCAGGCATGGCTTTGTAAGTCAAGCACAGATAACTGCTAATTAGGTGATATGACACAGAGAATAGCTTGGGTCTGCTGAGTCCGTCTGTGTAGGATGTGTTTTAATGCCTAGGAACCCCTTTGTGAGGTGCTTCTATGGCTTCCCCAGCTATAGCAGGTGTCTAGTGAGGTGCGTGGCAAATGGACCATAATACTTGAGGAGTGTCTAACGAGGGGATAGTAGACAGAGATCATTACCTCTGTCTTCCTGAATGTAAACCCCTTAGTAATGCGATGTGCCATATAGAAGGACTTCCTGACCACAGTGGCAATGTGGTGCTTGAAGGAGATGTTGCTGCCAACCTGTGTCCACAGATCTATTATAATGCATACAGTGTTCAGTGGGCTCCCATTGGTGTAGTACTTACTGGGAACTGAGTGTCTTACCAAGGGGGATGATGATGCATATTGTGGTGTTAAGCTTCCGGGCATGGTTTCCATACCCCTCAGTGGTCTCAATGAGGCCTTTCTGTGGGATGTGTGCATCACTTGTGGAGTTAATGATAGCTCCCAGCTTCCAGTCCTCTGTGAACTTGGCCAGCCAGAGTTCCTCTGTGTTGGGCTGGACTCCTGAGAAGTAGATGCCGGACAGGACACTACCCAGTACTGATCCCTGTGGGACTCCACTTGTGACTGCTTGTCAGTCTAAATGGAATTTGCCACTGTCATACTTGTGTGTTCTGTTGTGTGTGCAAAACAAACAATGATATATGGGTTGATGCCTAGTCTGTGGGGTTTATCAATAATCCCTCACTGAGGGATGGTATCACAAGCTTTGGACAGATTGATGTAGGCTGTATGCAGTACCTTACTGTCATACACAGCCCTGGTGACTCAGTCAAAGACATCAACCAGGTTGAGCAGGCATGATCTGCCATTCACAAAGCCAAACTGTGTGGGTCCAGAGTTAGGAGATCCCCTCTATCTTGGTCAATCAGGTCACTGATTATGTGGTCCATACCCTTACATAGTAGACTTGTCAGACCAAGGGGCCAATAATCCCCCAGGGTCTGTAGATGCCACCCCTTTATGGAGAGAGATGACTATAGCAGTGTACCATATTTGAGGGACAAAGCCTGAGGCAAGGGTGTGACTGACCAGGGCACACAGGTTCAGTTCAAGGTCACTTTGCATGTCATGTCACAACAGTCAAGAAATCCTTCTATGTGGCACACCTCATCACTAAGGGCTTTTCATCCAGAAAAAAGGAGGTCATTGTCCCACTGTACTCATCCCTCATTAGACCCATTATAGAATACAATGCCCCATTTGGTATGTACCTCTCAAGACATCTGCAACAACTGGAAAGCCACAGAAATACCTCACTAAAAGAATCACAGGCCTAAAGCAGATGTCCTATGCTGACCTCCTTAAAAAACTCCAGCTATACTCTGTCGCATATCGTCTACTCCGAAGCGATCTCTGCTTAACATACAAGGCCATGTCAAACCTAGTGCTGTTGGACATGCTACACTTAAACAAATCCCAATCCCTCAGAGCCACATGCTCCATGGATCTAAATCTTGTCATCACAATAAACAAAACATGCTGGAGGGATAGGTTCCTGACCCAGAGACTCCCCAGACTCTGGAATAGACTGACAATACATGTTAAGCAGAATGCCTCTTTGGCCCTCTTCAAAAGGAACCTTGATAATTGGATGGGAGAAAGGAAATTCACCCCGGGGATCTTGTCAGTCGCCCTCCTAGACAGGGTCCAGGGAAGTAAATAGAGTGGGAAGACATTGCCAGGGAATTGTTATGGCTAGGCTTGTATTGGCCCTAGGGCTGATAGCCTAGTACCAACCTATGAACCTATGTAGAACACAGTCATGGATATGTTGGTGTCCTATGGAATCTGTATTCTTGCCTGTGGCCAATGCAGGTCTAACTTGGCCTGCAGTACTGCTGGATGTCTGCCGTTCATCTGCCATTGTGATTGTACACTTGTAGGAGGAGAGAGGGCTAAAGCTGGCACTGAATGTGTTGCTAACACTGTGGCCAATATCAGTTGTCTCAGGATAGTAATTAGCATTGTGCAGTAACTCACAACAACACAGGTCAAGGTTGTTGCATCCTCTACTGTGGTCAGTATGAGCCAGTCCAGGGCATTGGAAATGATGAATTCCAGGAAGTGTTAGGCCACTCTTCTGGTGCTTGGTTACTTTCCCCAGGTGATAGATGGGTAGTTGAAGTCTCCTACTATGTCAGTGTTGCAATGAACCTTTCTAGATGGCAGGGTGCTAATGAATGTGCATTGCCAGTCTAGGGACATAGATGTGGACCCATAGCAGGCTATGGTCTAGATGCACTATTACCCCAAGGCAGTTGTACCAGAAGTATCTCCAATGCATTAAGCTGGGATACCAGTCAGGAGGTGTTCCTATCCATAATGAATATGGATACAGCACCATCTGTGGAGGTGTGGTGTGGTCCATGTTTGAGGGCTGACAGCTCTGGAATGCATTATAGCCTGTTACTGCAGGGCTGCTGTCTGCTGCTGTGAACCACCTCTCCATTACAGTAGAAATGTTAATGTCCTCCACTCCAAGGAGTGCTTTGAGTGACTGTATCCTAATAGTTAGATGTCTACTGTTGAGCAGCATAACCCTCAGATTGCATGCATGTCTAGCTGTTATGGTGGTAATTACATTGGAACACTGCCTAATAAGGCATTATTGGGATGGCAAGACACTTAGCCAGTACATGGAAACCCAGGGCTGACATATGTAGAACATCTGCGGCAAGTCATTGAGGTCTGTCAATCATGTTATCCCAAGCAGAGAGATACTGGATCCCCTAAGAATGACACAAAACACATAAGCCAATGTTGCAGTCAATCATCTGTTGATAGTACTGCAGCATCATTCTGGGTGATGGCAGTATACTGTTCAGGGCTACTGTCACACCTGCCTTGACCACATAATCAGAGAGTTCAACCATGTGTCTTGTCATGTAGTCCAGGAAGGTGCGTCCCAGGTCATTCACACCCACATGGATACAGAGTGATGCTTGTAGTTGTTGTGGAGTGCTATGACTGGCTATGTCATGTGTTGGATGCTGGTGTGTGATAGATATTTGGCTGTTACCTGCTCCATATTCAACTTTGTGAGTGGGATATGTGTGTGCCTCAGTATTGAGTTACCCATGATCACTGTATTGTGCAAGCTGGTTAGCCTTAGGAGCTTAGGTTGAGAGGCACACTGTGTATGTGAAATGTGCCCCTTGGCATGTGCCATGTCATAATGTCTGAGTAGGTGTTTGTCTTGGTGGTGTGTGCTTTTTGGGTAAATGTTCATTGAGTGCCTCTGTGAAGGTGGGTGTGTTGCTTTTCAGTGTATGTCAAAGCTGTCAAAGTGGGTGTCTTGATGAGCTATTTGTTCCAAATGGTGAGGTGCAGGTGTTGATCTTATCCTCTTGACCTGCTAGTCCAGTCTTTGCTGGAGAGTGCATATGTCCACATTGGGTGATATACGGGTAACTCTCACAGGTCTGAGTGTTTGGAGTTTAGAGGGGAGGGTTGTCTGTGTACATGTGGCAGTTGAAACAGTGCCTCAGAATGGACAAGTGCACCAGGTTAATGGGTGAAAGCACAGAAACCTGCACTTCAATCATGCCAGGAGGGGGTGGACATAACTAGTAAGCACTGGGGTTACTTCTGTGATGAATTAGTGCTGCTGATGGCTCCCAGGTGTGTTACACTTATTGATACAACAACCTGCTACCAAGCTATAATCCTATTTGAAGTGAAAGAAAGAACTAGCATGATGTAAGGGTGAAACTGAAAGCAGACTTTCCGCCACATGTAATACTTTACCTCAGCTGTGCAGTTATCAGCAGCTTTGGCCATTTGGAACATTCAGTAAGCTCTGTAGCACATGCAGTAACTGTGTAACACTATAGTAGACATAACTAAATAGGCAGAAGTTCTAATCCCAGTACTGGCAAGTGTGTGTGTGTTTGTGAATCATTTACTGTCTGGCTTATACCATTTTGACTTCTGTGCTACCCTTCACACTTCCCCTCACGCCAATTTAGTAGTCCTGTTGATGTCATCCACCTCAGAAGTACCTTTGAATGAAATGACAATGTATAAGCTCTGTGGCACTCCTGATAACTGTATAGCACTATAGTAGAAATAACTAGATAGGCAGGAGTTCTAATCTCACTAGTGGCAACTGTTTGAATGTGTGTGTTTGTGTGAGAATCATGTAGTGTGTGGATTATACCAGTTTTGACTGGTGTACTACCATTTACACTTCCCTTCACTCCAATTTAGTAGTCCTGTTGATGTCATCCACTTTAGAAGTACCTTTGGAGGAGGTGAAAATGTATAAGCTCTGTGGCACATCTGATAACTGAGGAGCAGTATAATAGAAATAACTAGATAGACAGGAGTTCTAATCCCAATCCTGACAAGTGTGTGTGTGTGTGTGTGTGTGTGTGTGTGTGTGTGTGTGTGTGTGTGTGTGTGTGTGTGTGTGTGTGTGTGTGTGTGTGTGTGTGTGTGAGGATCATATCTTGTGTGGCTTCTACCATTTTGATGTGCGTACCATACATGGTTGGTGACCACCTCCCATTGCCATTATTTTATATAGCTTGGTAACAGCATCTGCCTCACATGCAGCTAGTTAAACCATTGTACAGTCCTCTGTACAGATATGTCTGCTATATCCAAATGTTTGCAATCTATATGTTGTCTGAAGTGGTCTGTGTGCCTTAGCAATGCCCATGTATGGGATATTGTAGCAAAATAGGCCACAGTGAGTGTACTGGCACATATGGCAGCATCAGGTAACATACCTGACTGAAACATCATGCTGATACATCTGCCATTCTCTCAGGTGGCCAGCCTTGTAGGTGCAATACATAAGTCAAGATTTTACAAGTGAACTGTTCATGTTATGGGTCACAATAAAGGTTGGAAGAGGTGTGGACTGACATATTGTGGTCCAAATTTGTATGCATCAGAAACATGTTGCATCTTAACAGGGATAAGTACACAATTTATATACACTCTATACCAGTAATGTGTCACACATGTCTCTACCTTAGGCCATTTCTCTGGCCCATTTTACTGGCCTCTGTCCAGACGTCTTGCACCAACAAGTTGAGAGTATGATACAGGAATGTTGAATTCACCTCAGATAGGCCCCAGTGATGACCACTGTGATACAATGCAATTAACCTCACCATGAATGAACATGCAAATAAAGCAATATAGCTATTACTGATAGTTGTGTGCATGGTAAATTGCATGCACTTCACATCCCTGGGGTTTGCCAGGCCACAACAAAACAGAACTCAACAGCTTCAGGCTACTATCCCATATGTAGACCAGAGGGTCCTAGGTAGTTGTGAGAGGGAGGTATTGTCAGCAGACTCTCATGTGGCCTTGGCACAGGATGGATGCAGCATTTCAGCACATTAACAGTACAACCCCAGTACTACAACATATGCTGGCCATCACCATAGATGTACACTTCTGTGCATTATTAAACACCAGCAAGACCTACTATCTCATCTGACATATGCATGTAGATACTATACAGATAGAAATGGATAAGCAACAGTGTTCTAGTAATGTGCACTGGTGCCTTACCTGCATGCTCCTCGTCCATTGTGTGGGTGCAACCCACCTCCACAATGCTTTCTTCAGCTTCATGGGTTGTGCATTGGGTGGGTGCCCGAAGGTTGACGAGCAGCTCCTCGGTGGGTGTTTTTGGGGGCTGGATGGCTGGGCCCCCATCTGTGGATAGCTGGTCCCTCACTACAGCAGCAGCCTGTTGACTGGCATGGCGGATGAGGTCCCTAGCTCGATGTCGCACCTGCTCATAAGTTCTGCTTTGCAGGCCAACGTCATTTACCCTGTGGACCAGAACATTCCACAGGGCAGTCCTCTCCCGAATATCTTGTGCTCTCTGGCCATAATGTTCTATCACAAATTGGGTGATTGTTTCATTTTCACCAACAGAGAATGCTAGGAGGTGAAGCCTCTGCATGTTACCTGGAAGACATAAACAGGAAAAAAGGTCACAGGACCTCATATGGTTGTCAAGTTGCACATCAAGAGTGGATACTACTTGCAAATAATCCAAACTACACCAGAACTTTCTAATCTATCATGGCTATAGCAGCTTGCATTACACTCCTGGCCCTGAGCTATCTTATTCTCCCCAATGTTGGATACATAATTGCATAATCCTCTATTCTTCATTCATTTCTGTGTAGAGGAATGACAATGACCATCATCTATGTGGATGGTGGCAAGTCTGTGACTGTAGTGTGTGATGGAGCAGTGAGCACATGCCTGACTTCGTATAGGAGGCAAACAGTGATGTTATTATGCCCCATTTAGACTTATTGTTGTTACCATCAGTAGGCAATATGTACATGCTCACCATTGATGAGGGAAGGAGTATGGTTGATGTGCATATCCCCTATACAGATTTGGTGGACAGGGTGGCAATGCTCCCACCTAACCTGTGTGATGCATGTTATCTATATCCATGGCATGTGTGTATGAGGTGTACTTTACCCCCAGTACAGGGTGAATTGTATTGTTGCCTCTGAGACTGACAACATATGTGGAGACACTGTTGCAATTGTCCTTGGTGGTGTGGATATGTCTGATTTATAGTCATAGTCAGCCTTACAGGAAGTCACCTGTGAACTTACATGCTTGCTCAGATAGAGGTGGACTTGCTTCCAAGTTGTTGCCTGCACCTATGTGTCCCTGTACAGTCAATATATCAACCTATTATGTGGTCTGTGTATTTCTGCTGTCCACCAAAGGGGATTACTCTACCTTGGTGGAGGCTGGTTTTACAGGTCAGGTACTGCTGAGACCATATAGGTACAGTGAATATAAAGTTTACACACCCCTGTTACAATGCCTGGTATTTGTGCAATTGAAACATGACATTACAATAACTCATTTCAAAACAATTCCCACATTTAATGTGACCTATAGCCTGTACAATTCAATTGAAAACATAACAATCTGGTCTGTGAAAACATATGGAAATAATAATCAGTATAATAAGCCAGTTGAATGAGTGTGCACACCCTTAAACTGATATGTTGTGTATGCATCTCAAGATGGTTACAGTATTCATTCATTTTGGTTTGGACTCTAACATCATGGCACATCTTCACTTGACAATAGTTGCTCACCTTCCTTGAAACAGCTTTGTTTGTTGTTCAATAGAATTGTACAGGTTATGGGTCACATTCAAGATGAGAAAGATTTTGAAATGATTTTCTGTGGTCTCATTGTCATACAGCACACAAACCTGGCATTCCAACAGGGGTGTGCATGATTCTGATATCCACTGTATACAGGTGTTGATATAGCTGTTAGTGGCAGGCATAGACAGAGGGTCATAACACAGTTGGACACTTCTCCAATTACTACCTGATAATCGTACCTACTCTAGTACCCATATGAGTGTAAGGGCAATGCAACAACCAGTAGCTGTACACATTGTATGCACTAACACTGATATTACACACATGTGCAACATGCACAACCTATTTACCTGACTGCTTGAAACTCATGTTTTTAGTTTTGTGCTTTCCAGCTGAACATACACATACATACATGTGCTCAGGGGATATCTGGTATACATTTCTGTTCTATGTTAGTATGGCACACTGTATTTACAGTCATGCTGCTCAGTCATACATCTTAACCTGTTATAGCAGGACATCTGGACAATGGCACACATAAATGTGTGACAAAAGGGACATCAGTATTGATACTGTATTAATATAGCATCACCATACATTAGTAAGTTGATTGCATAGTAGGCTTTGACATCACTGTGATAACATGGAAGATGTCCAACAGTTATAAGTAGGATATTATGTTATGTTGTCATTGCTCACAGACTTGCCAGTGGTTTGGCTGACATAAAACAAGTATATGCGTATGTGACTACAGATAGTCACAAATGTGCTTATTGTCCAGCAGAACACTGCACAATTGAATGTTATTAATTCAGTATATCACATGCAGTTCAACACACATGTCTGCAACAGTACTTTGCTATGCAAATGCCCTATATAGGTCTCTCAGATTTACAAGACAAACATGTGTCATACTCATATTCACAGGTAACATATGGATATGGACAACATCCCATTAACTGGCCTAGCAGTGGCACAGTCACAACTGTTTGACAGACACCCCCGCGGTTGTCATATGTGAGCTGTCCTTTCCCAGGGTGAGTCAGGCTCCTGAGCTGTGATCCTACCTTGCAACCTCTTAGAGCATCACATCTGGACAAAGCCTAAAATGATGGGGGGGGGGGATAAATAGGGACATATTTTAAATATTCCTGTTACAAATTTAGGATGTTTGTAGAATAATACATTTTGCATTACCGTTAATATTCTTAAGGATGTGAAGCCTTGAACCCAAGTGTCTGTCATTACTTAATGACTTCAATCCTCAACTATTTGCAGAAAAGTACAGATTTCAGGAGGAATAGACAAAAAACTATGATGGTAAAATCTGGACATTCTGTGAAGATCTATACAGTTGAGAGATATGGCTGTGATCTCTCCCACTGCAGGGAGGGCCAGATGCTATGGCCATAGCAGCTGTTTAGTAGGACATTAGTACAGCGAGTCTTGTCGGGACATATATTCTTTCAAATCATATTTCCAATTATTGGAGACCAAGTACTACATTCAATTACATGGTTACATGTTTCACATACCTTTTTTTCTTCTCTTTTCTGTTTTCCAGTTTTTGTTTTTATTTTAATTCTCTCTCTCTCTTTCTGTGCACTACACGGATAGAGCTGGTTTGAATAGATGGCAGCATGTCTTTTGTAGGTGATGCTCATGACCAGGTGATGGCCTGTGCACCAATTGGTGTTCCCCACTTGTTAATTGCATGCACATCAGCTGTGTAGTTCTTTCAATAGCCAATGTCATGGCAACAGACTCCTATAATTGAGTGCTCCATGTGGGCATTGGCCCTTTCCCTTACCTGTGAGGAAGACATCCTGGAGGTGTGTGAGCTAATACCTTTTACAACAAGACTTGTGGAGACAAGCAAAATAAATGGAGAAGGTTCCAGACTTAGAGGCAGAATGTGAGTATTGCTGTTATATGATTTGAATACTGCTAGTTTAACAGGGTTTGCCAAATATGCTACTTCTGCATGGGTTTCAGTCTGACAAATTTCTGTCTATGCATAGCTCTCAACTGTGGGGCTATCCACTTCATGGCCAGAGGTTAGCTTGTTATGTTTGGTCTGTTCCCCAGACAGGTCTTGTCCTTGGCAAATCAATAGCATACTCTGCTGATTGCAATCAGTAAATGCTAACATCCATTTGTTTTTCTGACTTTATATCCCTCAGAAAAGATATGTTACAACAATCCCTGTAACACCAGACTTTTTCATTGTGTAAAAGCAATATTTCAAGTATGGCCATGTATTTGGGCATCTGTGCACCAATTGTGTCAGGCTTTGTCCAGATGTCATACAGTAGGAGGTTGATAGGTATAAGAGTTATTTAGTGCTGTCATTCCTGCTGAGGGAAAAGGCTGCAAAACATGTTGAAGGCTGTACATTCAAGAGGATGGTGTATAGAGAATGCTCTCACATGCCCTTGTAACATATTTTATGTGGGGGAGAGTAATAAGTGTTTTAAAACTAGGCTGTTAGAACATGTGAGACATATTACTGATAAGAAAGAAGATAGTTCTATAGTGTACATTTGAATAAATCCAACCATGGGGACAGTAGTGGGTTCCAAAGTACTGTTTTGGGAAACGTCTGTTCCTCAGTTTGATGAAACATGCATAAAAGAACAATTGTTATGTATAGAATCAATGTATTATTATTAAATGTGATATGTTATCCCCTGGGGGTTAAATGAGGAGTGTAATTGGAGGCTGTGTATTTAATTATGTAATTAAGTGTTAATTCCTTCTTGTGATTAAGGCAAGTATTTCTTGTAATGTTTTACTCCTTGAAGGTTTTGGCCAAGACATCAGAGTATAATAAACATTTGTGAATTACTAGTATTTCTCTTTGCTATGTTCTGTCATTTTAGTTGTTTTGCTAAGAGGTTGTTGTATGTCTAGCCACTGTGTATGGCCTATCATGATTTTGTAGCAATGTATTGTTCGTTTATTTATTTGGACTGTGGGGGGGTGCAGATGTGAGTGTCATGGATCCTTTTGTATCCCACTGTGCATGCAGCCCTGGTTATGGGTGGTCTATCAGCAGCATATGTTTCTATGGGCATTTTGAGACATGTATGCACACACACATATATATATATGTGTGTGCATACATGTCTATCAGCAGCATATGTTTCTATGGGCATTTTGAGACATGTATGCACACACACACATATATATATATATATATATATATATATATATATATATATATATATATATATATATATATATATATATATATATATATATATATATATATATATATATATGTGTGTGTGTGTGTGTGTATATATATATATATATATATATATATATATATATATATATATATATATATATATATATATATATATATATCTATATGGGTCTACCTGATTACGCCTAAAACTGAGAAGAATGACAACAAAATAATCGACACAGGAAGATTGACAACAGAGAAGACTGACAGTTCTGAATCCCGATGCTGAGAACACCAACATGTTAAGGTAAGTGTGCGATAGGGATGGACGTTAGGGTCAGGGTGTGGGTAAGGTAAGTGTGTGATAGTGACTGACATTAGGGTAGGGTGCGGGTAAGGTAAGTGTGCGATAGTGACGGACCTTAGGGTTATGGTTTTGGTTAAGGTTAGTGCATATATAGTTGTGTATGTAAGGTTTAGTGTAGGTTTGTAAGGTTTTTGGCGTGCTTGTGTTGTGTGTGTGTTTTTCAGGAAAGTTATTTGTTTTGTTGATTGTCGGGATTGTGGTTTGTCGGGCATGTGAAGTTTCGTGTTTTTGAACTTTTGGTTTTGTTGTGTCAGTTATTTCGTTGTCAGTGTTTTGGTGTGTCGGTGTTATCAGGGAGATCCATATATATATATATATATATATATATATATATATATATATATATATATATATATATATATACACACACACCTCAGTATTTATTGGTAATATATCTATATATTGTTATATACTATACACATATATGTATCTCCATACATATCTATCTCTCTATCTATGTATATGTTTCTTTTCAGTTATATACATTTGTAGATACCAGTCCTTCCTAATTGCACAGCATCTCTTCCCAGTTGTAAACTGGCTGTAAAGTTTGGTATGTCTTCTGAGAAAACATCCTAAATCCACTCATCTCAGATGACTTACTGGTAAATTGTTGTCACTATGGTGAGAACAGTCTTGGTTCAAGACCTACAAGGGTGTTTATTTTGTTGTTAGGCAGAACTAGGACTATTGGATACAGTGATTAAAGCAGTTTTGAGCAGATTTAAGTGTGTTTGCTTGGGTTTTCATGACCGTAAGCGGTGCTAACGTACAGTTAAATGAATATGCGCTTACACCTTGTAGGCTTTGCTTACCAGTGCGCAAATCTGGTTAGCATTTATATTTAAGCAATGCGCTTAAACCTGCTAAGCATAGCTCAGCCCTGATAACCATTGATCATATTCCAGTCTGGTAAAATAGCAGGGTAATGACATCTTTAATAAGTGTATTTAATTTCCTGTACATAACATGCTTCTATGTGCTGTCATTACAGTAGCAAGTGGTGTGACTATATGGGACAGTTGGGTTTACATGGGTAGTACCACAATCTTTTTTCTTTTATTTGTTTTATACATGGATAGTATCCCAGGTTATATGCAGTCACACTTGCATTTTACACTAGCTACAGTGCACTGGTTGACAAAAATAGTTTAACACATATTGTATTATTAAGTTAGTACTTTTAACAGTGCTTTTCCAAGTAAAAGTAGATTGCAGATTGTACTACTTGAACCATACACCCCTGCATGCAAAGCTGGGACTCTGAGTACTAACTATCTTTTTCTTGGTGTTTGAGCTGTATGTCTTTATGCATCTCCTATTGGATATTGATATGATATTATGATATTAACTGTAGATATCTATGTTGTTTGGACATGTCATTGAGGACTACTGTCATGTAGTAACGGCATACCTTTCATTTTCAGACTTCTGTCCTTCAAACAGTCATCCTATGCTACTACTACTTTCTGTCTGTCCTCTGTGCAGATATGCAGATGTCAGGTATTGCTAAGGCCATATAACTATGTAGGTGCCCACATAGTATTGTGCTGTGGGCCTGGACACTGCTGTAAGTTCCAACATATGGGACATTCCTTAATGTGGTCCTTACCCCTTTTCCTTGCCTACGTGAGGGACATTACAGAGGTGGTGGGCTACAGATTTACATACAGTAGGTGGCAATACGTCACAGGGCAGGGCATGTGAAGACAGCCCAACAACATGGGGGATATATCTCCAGAATTGTGAACATATTCTATGTCAGCAGTGGTGTTATACACACGGTGGATTGGTAGATTGTCAGGGTTTTTGTGGACATGCATTTAGTGAGCGACTTCATGACTAACAGTGATATGTCTCTGACATACCTCTCCACTGGCACGCTGTCCACAGTCTGGCCACGTATTTACCTGTTATGTTTTGTCTTCCCCAGACAGTTGGTGTCCTTGGTAAATCAGTCATGGACTCTGGGGAATGCAGTCAGCAAATACTCACATCTATTAGCATTACTGACTTTGTGTTCCTAATAAAGGATATGTTACAACAAACCCAGTAATATCTGCAACTGTCTCAATGTATAATAGCAATATGTCCATTCTACCCCTGTGCTTGAGCCTCTGTCCACAAATGATGTCAGGCTTTGTCCAGATGTCAATGAGGCTCAGACATATTTTGTATCATTTCTTGGCTTCATTCCTGCTACCATCCCAGTGATGTAGTAGACCCACAAACATGTCAGAGAAGAGGCCATAGATATGAGTCCTGCACC
>NC_056745.1:848699390-848824390 GCF_019279795.1 Protopterus annectens
TGGACATTGGAGGGGTGTTTGGTAATTAGAAGCCCATGAGACCCCAAATGGATACAGTGAGACTGAGGTCCCCACCCATGGGCAGTCACCACTCCACCTTCATGCCCCCAAAGGTGGCAGGCTGACCCACTAAATGTGCCACATGGCCTTCAAGCTGGCATAGCAGATCTCCCAATTCTTTGAGGAGCTCCCTACGCACAAGACCCCAGACCTGGCTTTGGGTGATGGGATCCTGTCCGGGCCCACACCCGGGGGGATGAGCCTCATCCCCTGAGTCATTTCCACTTAAGGTGGTGCAGAACCAGTGGACAAGGAGGTCCTGGGGTGTGCCCTGGCCAGATGAGGTGGGAAAGGCAGATCCGCTGTAATTGGCCTTCCCAGAAGTGCTATGGTGTTGCAGTTTTAGAACATGTTGGTTAGTCATGACAACCACATTCCAGGATTAGTTATAACAGCACACATGAGTATTCCCATTAACCCAAAACAACAGATTTGGAACATTTGCATAGCAAACATAACACATGCATATATGGAACCACAGTGGGCATTGCACTGGCATGCAGCTTACATTGATAGTAACAGGCCACCAATGATAGTATTTGAACAGGGAACATTAATTGGAATACATTTCAACATTTGTAAAACAACAGGACACATGTCCCAACAGTAGGTTTGGTGGAAAACTTACCCATTAATTTATGTGTTTAGATTATTGGTGAATATAAGGTGGGGGAGAAAGAGAGATGTCAATTAACAAATGTTGATTCTTGCAGTGATCACAGCTTTAATGATCATTGCTCTAATCATTAGTCTACAGGTATTATTGCAACAACCTATAGCCTTGGGTTGGGCAGTGGTATGTTTGTGCACAGTGTATAATTACAGCCTTCTTATAGCAACTTTATACCTTTTCTTACCTGGCAGACCTGAGGAGGCGATTTCTGTTAACACTACCTGACTGTTTCTACCCATATTCACATAGTCAGGGTTACATATGTGCACTCATACTGTGTGTGTGTGTGTGTGTGTGTGTGTGTGTGTGTGTGTGTGTGTGTGTGTGTGTGTGTGTGTGTGTGTGTGTCTGTGTGTGCATGCTACTACCATACTCTGCCTTGATTTCTATTGGTAACCTTGGTTGTTGGCAGCATGACTAGTATATGTGACAGCATGACACTTGAATATTGCTTGGGGGAGACTACTTGGTGTATGTCATTTGCAACCTTGGGGTTGGACCAAGGGTGTTGGACACAGTATAACTGCAGCCTTCTTATAGCTACTCTATACCTTTTCTTACCTGGCAGACCTGTGGAGGAAATTTCTGTTAACACTACCTGACTGTTACTGCACATATTCACAACATCCTAGGTGAAATTATGCATAAGCTTACTACCACTCCTGGTATTCAAACTATGCCTGTTTGGGAATAAAATACAACAAAAGTTCTTGTGTTTCATCAGAACAAGCTATTGAAAAACTGCTGTCTTTTCCTTGAATGTTTTCTTTCTTATAATCTCTTGGTTGTACAATCTGACCTTGCAATTATGACATATATATATATATATATATATATATATATATATATATATATATATATATATATATATATACATATATATATATATATATATATATATATATATATATGTATATACATTCCTATACATCTTGGTGCATGAAACATTTTATATCAGTTAATCTTGTGTCTTACAAATGCACTAACTTTGTCAGATGAGACTTGACACAATACCAAAGTTAACACAACTAGTCCAAGGTTTTGAATTTTATTGACAGGCAGTTACAGTTTTATTTATATATAACCTATATGAGACTATTACTGTAATATTGTCTGCTTTATTCAGTACAAACCATACCCATTTTTAATACTGCAAGGTGACATTCTACTCCATTATATTTATTTGATATGAATACTACAAGCTAGTTTTTACTCACCAGCCTCACGATGCAGCCTTAGCAGCCTGCTTGCATGGGTTTCCTTATTCAGAGCCCACTCAGGTGGAGCTGTAATGAAGATAGAGTAACATTTATGCATACCTATCCATCACTTACACAGACTAGACTTTGGTAAACAGTTATTGATATTAATACTTACACATGCATGGGACATCCCTCTGGCATGCATCTTGGACCAACTGCTCCAAGAGCTCCCTCTTCCTCCACTTCATGTTAGCAAAGTGGTGCTGGACCTGCTTACCAGTCCAAGGGATGCCAGTGGTACTGGTGAGATCATGGGCAAGACTTTCCCAGGCCTCCGCTTTGTATTGGGAGTTCTGGTACTGGTCTTGCAGCAGTCTCATATCATGTTTTTTTACAAGTAGTCTGACCATGACCCTGGACTCCTGTATGTCTTGGCTCTGTGCCCAGAAGTGCACACCCTCTTCAACACCAGCCATAGTGCCTACAGTGGGAAGTTACAACAAGTTATGAGCTGTATTCCCAC
This sequence comes from Protopterus annectens, assembly GCF_019279795.1. Taxonomy (NCBI): domain Eukaryota; kingdom Metazoa; phylum Chordata; order Ceratodontiformes; family Protopteridae; genus Protopterus; species Protopterus annectens. The sequence continues at coordinate 848,701,849 of NC_056745.1, forward strand.
CTGCAAGGTTGAAATATGGCCACTGTCCCATACTTTGCCGTGATTAGATGGTTTTGAATATGCTAAGCTAAGTGCCGGACAAACCTGCTTAGCTGGTACATGCATTGCTTAAAGGAGTAGATGCTAAGCACTGCTTATCAGTGTGCAAATCCGCTTAGTTATGCTAATTCTTGCTTAGAATTTACATTTAAGCAATGCTTATACTGGCTAAGCATAGTTGAGCACAAGTTAGCATTCGTCAGCTTTCCTTTTACAGACTATCAGCAATGTGGGGTTGATTCCTCATAAATAACATGTTATGATATGTATGTCTACCTTCCATAACATCCCCCATGTGCTTTCATTACGATACGTTATTTTCTGGCTATGCTGTATGGGACACTTGTGTTTATATGGGGGTTTCACAGCTGTACTACACTGACACCTCACATTAGGACCTGCTACACTACCCTGGTTAAAAAAAATATATATATATTATTCACTACCTACTGATAACAAAATATATGTTTGTGCTTTTTTAATAGATAAAAATGAATTGACTGAATGGAGACTCAAACCGTGAATGTTTATTTGCTAAGCAAAAGCTGTAACCACTATGCTATTTCACTTTATACTGTCTTGGCTGTATATTTGTATTTAGCTCATTGGGATGTGTAAGCTATGCTGAACAAAGCTGGGAGACATGCAGTCCCACTCAGCTATGCTTAAACTTTATTGCAGACAGAAAAAAAAAATGCATATGTGTTTTACTTTTATTTACTGTAGGGGTTTGCACATTGCTTTCTGCACCATTATCTGTGCATTACTCTTACAAACTTAGAATGTTGATAGAATACATAGGTTTTGCATTAGCTTAATGTTTTGGTCCCATGGAGTCTGGGAGGTACATATTTTAGGAGGAACACACCAAAATATATGTGTCAGCTATCTGTACACATTTCAAAAATAGTTTTGAGGTAATCTCCACGGACATACCGCTCAACTGTACAGATTTTTGCAGAATGTCCAGATGTTTGTTTAAATAATGACAAACATTTGAGTTTAAGACTCCACATCTTTCATAAAATTCATGCTAATGCAAACCCTATCATTCTATCATTTTTCTCAGTTTATAAGAGCAATATTTAAAGTCTGTCCCTATCCCCCCCCCCCATAATTTTAGGCTTTGTCCAGATTTCTTCTTCTAAGAGGTTGAGAGGTATGTTCATGGACACTAACAGGTGTCCTCGGACACATTTGCTACTTTTGTATTGTTGTACTGAAACACTGGAGTGCAGGGGACCTGTATATTGTAAGAGCACTGCTCTCAGACATTCCCCCTGCACTCATACATAGACCTGTGTCCATGTAGGAGTACAGCAGCACACCTTCATGCATATGCAAGGCTTGTTGCTGTTCTATATGGACGTGGGATGCTCCATGTAAAAATAACTCTATTCTTACATGGAGGGTTGATAAATCCTGGGGTGTATCTTTGAACACATATGTCTGATTTGATCCCCTCTATGAAGTCAAGGGCGTAACCACATCATAAAAAATGTCAGTTAAAATTTTAATTTCTGATAGAAAAGTAACATCATCGGAAATCATCCTTGAAGATGAACCATTTTCCCCTTGACAACAGCTTTCTTCTGTACCAAAGGGTGCCAACTTTGAAAATGAAAATACATATCTGAAAAAGTTTTTTTTTCTAAATGCATTGGTATCATATCATCCGCTAACCAAAATTTTAATCAATTGTACATCTAAATAATTGATCTTGTTAAAATCAAAATGCCAACTGAAATTTAAGAATTCACAAGGGTTATTAATATAATCTAAAAAGTCTGTTAACTTAGACTCAGTATCTTGCCATAAAGTTGTCATCCAGGTAACTGCAGTAGAAAATCCAGCTGTTACTGAAATGATTGACAAACCCAGTATGAAATAACTAAATTTGCAAAGCTCGAGGCACAGGCAGCGCCCATCTCCACACCTGTGCTTTGTTTGTAATAAATCTTGTCAAACTTTATAAAATTATTTTTAAGAACTAACTCCATCAAACTGGTGAGCACATTAATCTTGTTATGACTTAATATTTTTATATGGCATAGTATATCATTACGTAATCTATGGTCACTGGCAGTAAAAATGGACTTAAACTAATTAAGCATTGTTCACATTTCAAAAAATGTTGATTAGCAATTTGAACTTGATCAGAACTGCCATGGAACTGTTGTTGATAATTCATAGCCATGCTTGTATCAAACAAAAATTAAGTGTTTGCTATTACATAAAAAATTTTAGAGTTGTAGACTACCACATTCTAGTGTTTAACTGTCATGCAGTGTGTTCCTTTTCAAAAGCTTGCTCAGCTAATGCATATATTTATATAACAATAACAATATTTTACAGGTTTTTGGAAATTTTATCTACAGTTTTAAGATGAATTTATAAAACACAAAACTGACCATTTCATATTTAATATTTTAATTTGCACACTGACTACATAATGGTCTCACTGTAAAAAAGCAAAGAAAAATGATTTGATTATTATCATTCAGTAACAAAAGTAAATGTGGTGCTTGGAAATAATATACACAGATCATAAACCACTGACCTGATGTTTTCCATAGAGCAGATACATTACAATTGATGGCACATTATAACAACTTACATATTTTTTACTGAGAATTTCTATTTTATGCAATGGATATCAATGTTGGATGGTGTTACTTTTCATTATTTAAAATGCTTAAAATGCCAGCACCAGCCTTAGTACTTCTGGCTGTTGTACCACTCCATTGTCATTTTCATATCATAAAAGAGTTGGTCATTCCTGGAAACCCATGCACTGCTAAGTTCAATGAGACTTTTGTTTATTTAACTATATGCTTCTACTGTCACTAAAAACTGTAATCACTTGTGTCATGTAGTTACCATACTCCTAGAGTAAAACAGCAAATGTAATAAGCATAATCTGTCCAGGTAAAAAAACAAAAAAATATTGCATGTGTCTATCTATCTATCTATCTATCTATCTATCTATCTATCTATCTATCATAGGTTCATAGGTTCATAGGTTGGTACTAGGCTATCAGCCCTAGGGCCTATACAAGCCTAGCCATAAATTCCCTGGCTATTTCTTCCCACATTATTTACTTTCCTGGACCCCTGTCTAGCAGGGCGACTGACGTGATCCCTGGGGTGAATTTCCTTTCTCCCATCCAATTGTCAAGGTTCCTCTTGAAGAGGTCCAAAGAGGCACTCTGCTTGACATGTATCTATCTATCTATCTATCTATCTATCTATCTATCTATCTATCTATCTATCTATCTATCTATCTATCCATATATCTAGCTGTCTGCCCATCTAATCCATCTCTCTCTGTATGTGTGTGTGTGTGTGTGTGTGTGTGTGTGTGTGGTGTGTGTCTGTGTGTAAATTTATTAATTTCTCATGAAATATTAAACATTCATATGAAAGAACATCAAAAGAGTGATCACTTTAAAGTGAATCTAAAGTGATCGAAAATATAAAAAAACTAAAATTACTTTTGCAGAGGCAAGCTCCCCTGCACCCCTGCTAACCATATCTACAAACACCAAGATAGGACATTAGTCAGGAAAGAGCAAATTTCCTTACCCCAGTGCAATGTGATCCCATGCAAAACACAGCAAAAACTCAGTTTAAAAGAATATTTGCTGACATGAGAGTTTGCTTTTTTTTTTACCACAGAAAAAAAGCATTCGCTCATGTGAGTGTTGCTCATCTCATCCTCAACCATATATATAAGGGATCTACTTCAGATTACCGAAGTTTTAAAACTTCGAATTTCATATGGCCGAGACCATATGATCAAAGTTTCAAAACATTGAACAACTGAAAGAAAAACAAAAATAAAACAAAAAAAATTCCTGGACATTTTTTGCTGGGGAGCAAGCCCCCTATACCCCCCACACCCCCTGCTATTTAAATATAACAACTCTGACATCACACTACAGCTAGGAAAAGGGAGACTGTCCCCTTCCGTGCTGTATGGAGATCTTCGTTCAGAATGTTCAAAGTTTTAAACTTCGATCATATGGTCTCAGCCATATGAAATTCAAAGTTTTAAAACTTGAAGCAAAAATTTCAGCATTCAATAAGCAACAAACAGTGTGATTGGCATGTCAAGACACAGGGGATCAGCGTTTACAAGTTTTAAAACTTCAGTCATCTGAAGGGAAGCCATATATAAGACAAGGGGCCCCATCAGGAACTTTGAAGAAACCTGAACGGAATATAAACAGATGATAAAAATTTGTAAAATCTGGTCATAAACTCACAGAAACAAACAATAAATCTAATATAGATCTTGCTCTGTTTTAAATTAAATCAAAATTACTGAAAAAGTCATCAAAAACATATGGAGAAATATAAAATCATATGAAGAAGTGATATATAAATGTTAAATAAACATTTCCAATTTTTTTAGCAATGAGAATTTATGCATTCTCCACTGCTTGGCATAGTTTGTTAGTCCATTATTACACTTTGTATGGATCGTAAGAACAGTAGAAAAGGTTATCAGACAGATACAAAAAGTAGGCTAAACAGAAATGTAGTTTGAAACAAGACAGTTCTTGTTAAAAAAATGATATGCTCAACAGTGGTCTGACAGGAAGAATAAACATGGTGGCCTGTAGCTTGTTGTAATTTTTTTTTCTTCATAACCTAGATAATGCTGTATGTTCAAGGAACAGTACTATGCATCAGTATCATGTGGCAGCACAACATATATCACATTTAGCAGGGAACAAGAAAAGTTCTGGTCTGATACCAGCTGTTGGACATACAGTGTGGCAGTGAGCTAATTCATGGAGTACTGATACTAGTGGTTAACATATACCAACTCTTGGGCATACAGTGTGGCAGTGAGCTAATTCATGGAGTACTGACACGAGTGGTTAACATATACCAGCACTTGGGCATAGAATGTGGCAGTGAGCTAATTCATGGAGTACTGATAATTGTGGTTAACATATACCAGCACTTGGGCATAGAGTGTGGCAGTGAGCTAATTCATGGAGTACTGATACTAGTGGTTAAGATATACCAGCACTTGGGCATACAGTGTGGCAGTGAGCTAATTCATGGAGTACTGATACTAGTGGTTAACATATACCAGCACTTGGACATACAGTGTGGCAGTGAGCTAATTCATGGAGTACTGATACTAGTGGTTAACATATACCAGCACTTGGGCATACAGTGTGGCAGTGAGCTAATTCATGGAGTACTGATACTAGTGGTTAACATATACCAGCACTTGGGCATACAGTGTGGCAGTGAGCTAATTCATGGAGTACTGACACGAGTGGTTAACATATACCAGCACTTGGGCATAGAGTGTGGCAGTGAGCTAATTCATGGAGTACTGACACGAGTGGTTAACATATACCAGCACTTGGGCATAGAGTGTGGCAGTGAGCTAATTCATGGAGTACTGATACTAGTGGTTAACATATACCAGCACTTGGGCATACAGTGTGGCAGTGAGCTAATTCATGGAGTACTGACACGAGTGGTTAACATATACCAGCTCTTGGGCATACAGTGTGGCAGTGAGCTAATTCATGTAGTACTGACACGAGTGGTTAACATATACCAGCACTTGGGCATAGAGTGTGGCAGTGAGCTAATTCATGGAGTACTGACATGAGTGGTTAACATATACCAGCTCTTGGGCATACAGTGTGGCAGTGAGCTAATTCATGGACTACTGACACGAGTGGTTAACATATACCAGCACTTGGGCATAGAGTGTGGCAGTGAGCTAATTCATGGAGTACTGATACTAGTGGTTAACATATACCAGCACTTGGGCATACAGTGTGGCAGTGAGCTAATTCATGGAGTACTGACATGAGTGGTTAACATATACCAGCTCTTGGGTATAGAGTGTGGCAGTGAGCTAATTCATGGAGTACTGACATGAGTGGTTAACATATACCAGCTCTTGGGCATACAGTGTGGCAGTGAGCTAATTCATGGAGTACTGACACGAGTGGTTAACATATACCAGCACTTGGGCATAGAGTGTGGCAGTGAGCTAATTCATGGAGTACTGACACGAGTGGTTAACATATACCAGCACTTGGGCATAGAGTGTGGCAGTGAGCTAATTCATGGAGTACTGATAATAGTGGTTAACATAAGGGAAGAGATACTGCGACTGAAATATACTAACGGGAAGCTCTTGACTTCAATAACATGTGGGACATAGGGGAGAACCTACATGGGTGGGGCTAACTGGAATGGGGTGGGTTACTTTAGAGTCAAATTAAATATGAGCTTGGTTATAATTTTAAATAAACTGTGCTTAGGCTGGGTTTGCACTTTTCATGCACCAGGATATAGTTCCTGTTAATAGTTTCCATTTTTTTTTCTTTTTTGTATTAATATTTCAAATGCTGGAAGTACCACTTTTTGTGTCAAACATTGGCTTCACTTCCTACATTATAAAAGTGAAACACATTTATAATTTTACACTCTCCAGATTTATCCAGTGAGGAAATGTAAAAATTTGCATTGGCTGTGACTTCATTTACAACTTAAACTAGTCTACATCATCATTTATTACCTAACACCATCTCCTTTCCTTCTGCTGCAGTATTCTTCATAACATTTTTGTAGATAATTGTAACTGCATATATATGATAACTGTTCTACAAGTTTTATTATGAATGATTATAATGTTAACTGTGTTTGTAATGGTTATATTTTTTGTAACTATGTTTTGGAGCTTTTCTCCCCACGCCTCTGCTGAACATGGGATTTTGCTCAGTCAGAAAATCCCGGTTAACAAATGTAAAATAAAATAAAATAAAATAAAATAAATAAATGGCATTTTCCACAAGAAAAAAATATCCCAACGATAACCAGGTACCTCTGCAACAAGTAATAAACAATCCATGGACAAAAAATAAGCAAAGGCAAGGCTCCAGGTTCTCCAAAAGATTTTGCATTTAGTGAAAGCGCTTATGTTTGCAGACATTAAACCATTTGGAGAACCGGGAGCCTTGCCTTTGCTTGTTTTTTGCCAAATGGCATTTTACATTAGGGAGATTTCTGATATTATAATAAACATAACAACAGAACAAGAAATACTCTTGTGCTTGGCTACTCCTTTCCCGGATGCTCTAATGATATGTACATTGCACATAATTGTCCCACTCTGTGTCATGTTTATCTCTAGCTTTTTATTAAACATCTACAATACATTACAAATCCATACATTCCAGTGAAGTAAATAACTAAATATGAAGCAGACATGAGCCAGTTTAGTAAAATCATGCATAACTATGCACTGACCATCTAAACACATTAAACTAATAATTTGACACATCTTTACTATAGAGAATTCAAATGTTTTTGTCATTTCTACAAAGTAACAATCCTACATTAATCAATAATCAGAAAACAAGTCTCACCATAAAGTTCTCAAGCAAAAGCTGCTGTATTGAAGTAGTTCAATTTTTTGAACAAGTTCTTCCTCTTTCTGCTATGTCAGACATGTTTATAAAAGTAAACTTCATTCAGCACTAAATGAAACAAATAATAATTTTAGTAAATAAGTTTTTGTGGTTAATTTATTACTGGCAATAAAGAAGGTAGGCACATGGGGAAAGAAAACAGTAGCGCACAGACAGCAGACACTTACATATTATTTGAATTAGGAATGGCATATTGTAAGAACCCCCAGTTATGCTCTAGCAGGGAGCAAAGATGAGATTATGAAATCAGTAACATGAGTTTGATTAGTGCTCTGGCTGGGTGCTGAAGGAACAATTTGGGAATGGTTAGGGATTATAATCACCTTTTCTTGTTGGGGCTGTGAATTTCTTGAAGATAGGATCATTTCTCAGGAACACCAGTGCCTGTCATGATTTTTCAGCTTTCTAGCAGGGATGTTTGAAAAGTCATATCTCCTACATGATATAATGATATGCCTTTATGTAAGCCATTGCAGACCTACCTTTTGGGCAATTGCAGAGCCATCTAAATGCATAAATAGTTAACATTTTAAAGTTCAATCCCTGTTATGTGTGTATGGGGAACAGATATTCCATGGTCAAGCTGTGATTCTGTAGGTGGGAACACATGGGCCTGGTGTCTGTTATTGTTTTGATACCTGACAATTGTCAAGAATGGTAAAGTGATAAAAAGTATATGTGTAAAAATTACTGTTCCCAACAAAGAGAGACATACTGCAAACAAAATAAAGAGAGTAATGTCTTGAAAAACAAATCCATTCATCCATCCTCAACCCCTTTTCCCATTTTTGCACATGGGGTCAGGGTGTCACTTCAACAGTGACAATCTTCTCAAACCAAGGTTTACACCACCAGGAGACTAGCCCAGCCATGGAAGTTCATCTGTACCACTCACTCACACCTATGGGCAATTTAGAGTATCCAGTCCACCTACTGCATGTCTTTGGAATGTGGGAGGAAACTGGAGCAGCTAAAAGAAACCCATGCAACCACAGGGAGGACATGCAGACACTGCACAGAAGGCACCCCAGCCAAGAATTGAACCGGAGCACCTCTTGGTGTGAGGTCACAATGTTAACCGCAAAACAAATGACATAACAGATAGTCTGCCCAAGCAAGAAATTGTTTAAAAAGTACCTTACTTTACAGACAGATGATTAGGAATAAGGATGTCAGATCATGGCCACACCTAACTTAGCAAAACTTAGCAAAATAAATACATTATAGATGAAAAAACAATCCATTTAAGGGTTTAAGCAGATTTTTATCCAACAATGGATGAGCATTTTTGTCTTTGCAGCAGCCAGGATCAGACAGTCTAAACAGTTATCCCTACTCATCATATTTTAGTTTATCCTGCAGACTGTCGGGGCTACAGGTTTGGGATACCAGATCAGTGCTTCATGGATTTCACTCTTTTTTTACTTCGCAGACAAGTGACAAAAATATTTCTTCAGAGTGCTTAATGTCAAGCACTGCATACTCAGTGAAATTACAAAAAAAGAATGTTATACTTAAGTTTTGAAACTGCCTTGAGCACAAAGGCAGACACGTTTTATTCAGAAAACAGCACTTTGCTAAAGAGTTCACATTTAACTAATAAAAGGTTGTCTTTCTTTTCTGATCCTTTACTGAAGGAAAAAGGACAAGCACATATTTTAAATCTGAAGATGGTTGTTTTATATACATCTTGTGATGGCTAACCTTTATATCTCTGTATTAGCTTGTGATATCAGAGACACAAGAATATATAACCTTTTCACCCTCTACCAGCAGAGTACACGCTCACCAATCTACAAAGCACAGCTGTCAAAGTCTGGTATTCCACAAAGAGCATAACTGTGGTAATGGTCCAACTCTTTCATTTCATCATTTCTCTGCCACCATATCAGATAGTCTGATCAGCTGAGATGACAGCCACAGTTAGTGAACAATACAAGACTCTCATAATGGCTGGCACATTCTGCTTCTACCTGAAGAAAAGGAATGCTACATGTCTTATTTATAAATCATCTCAAGAAGTAGATACAGAACTTGTATTGTTTAAGTCTGCTCAGCTTGAGATGCATTTGATATTTTTTGCTGGAAAATGTCAACCTGTGTTTAAAAATGAACCAGGATTAATGAATGGCCTTGCTTAATGCCAGCATGTTGTTTTTTTCATAACTTATAATCCTTTAATATTCATGTAACATTCTCTCTCCTTTTTTGTTATTAAACAATAATCAGTTTATGTAAGCAGTATTTTGAGTTGTTTAGAAAGGGCTGATTTTATATATATATATATATATATATATATATATATATATATATATATATATATATTTATTTATTTATTTTAGTTTTTCCTAGTGTTTATTCCTTTGGATATTATCATTAAATGCCATTCTTTACTTGTAAAAACAAACCACATTTTGTCTCCCTTTTACATTATGTTATATAAATTGTCTACATAACCGCAGTAGGAGATTTGAGGTTTGGGATATACTCCACAGTCTACACAAGTATAAATAAACAACAATACCCACTGCTGTCCATAAGGAACAAGACCATTAGCAAACAAGGAATTTGTGCATGTGTTCTTTCTCAAGGTAGTGGGCACTGACGAAAATAAGAAAAGCACACACTAACTTTTTTTAACAACCATAACCAAGTTACAGTTCTTTCTAGAATTTGCATATTTATATCTCACATTTAATGATATCACTTGTGTCTCTAATTTATTGTTTCCATAACAAAATTTGATAGATATCTGTACTATTTTTGATACAAAAAGCAGAACAGAGCCTGGTTTAATAGCCATAAGTAGATTGCTGTCAGTTATTGGGAGAATAAGAGCTTCAATATCTCCTTTAAAAAATAATGGGAGTCACAGCAGCAAAGCTGGGAAACGTCAGACTTGGATGAGTACAGAGACTGACAGAAACAGCATTCCCCCCGGGCTTTGAAGATTAGCCCACCAATATGCAAGTAAGTCATCTCAATGATTCATTTTGCTATAGCTACATACCACCTCAGCCTATGAACCTGGCTGTCCGAGATTGAATTTCTCCTCTGAAGGCAGCTGTTCATCATTCAAGTCATGCCTGCTTTTAATCACCTCATACAGAAACTAGAGCTCATGCTAGTGTGGACTGTCATTTGGTCAAAACTGGCAGCCCAAGCGCACAACGCCTGAGCTTCATTTGTCTCTTGACAACTGAGTTTGATATAACCTTTCAGTACAGAACCAAAGACACTTTGAGAATGCCCCACTCAACCATTGTGTCTCTGTCTTTTGCACCTGTCTCCCAACCACCCTCACTTATATTAAAGGAAGCCAATCTCTAGAACACACATCTGCCCCATGTAATAGGTGTGTAAAGAGCATTGCAAAAGTAGGATTGGGTCTCCTCATGCTGTTATACAGCACCATTATGACTGCATTTTCCTAGATCTCTTCTCTCTAGGTGTGGAAAATATTAATGTAAACAAACAAACATTCAGGATAGTGGGAAGATGTCAGCAGCTGAATTACAAGTTTATCAGTCGTATTCATGTATTATATTTAGTATAATTATTTCTGAATGATTTTCTTGACCCAAGGGTTTCTGCCTTGCTTTGCAAGTAAAAGTGAAGTTTATATCCACATTATTAAATAAAGTATCTGTATTATTAACTTGGAAACCAGTCACCAATCCAGAATGAGTTGAGCTTCAAAGTCTTGTGACCATTGCCTGCCAGTATAGGATTCAGTGTCCCTGTAAAGTATAAAGATGGTTGTCGGAAAATGGATATGTATTAAATTATATGTATATGTATTTTTGTGGTCCCTGACATGCTCTCAGATGAGCATCAGCTACTCAGTGCTGTCCTTATGATCCTCAGTTTGTATCCTAAGTACAACCCCCGAAAGGATGGTACCATTTCATAGTTGTCAGGCTGGGTATGAGAAGTAGAAATTCAAAGGTGACCTAGCAGTTGGTAGCATCACATACTGTGTTTGGCATGCCAAGGCTTTTTGTACTTAAGCCCTAACCCTCTCAGCATGGTGATGTTGTAATCTGAGGCTCAGTTAGCAATGAGAAATGGCCTGTGAATATATGCCTTCATCATTCCACTAACCTAGTTTGTCAGTTATCAGAGTCTTTCTCCTTTAGCAGTACTTAACAAGTGATGCACCTAACAATTTAACCACTTGGCATTACTGCCTTCCCCTCCCCAGATAGGTATGCCAATTCTTGCTACAACTGCTGATCAATCACGCAGGTTGTTTCACCTGGGTCATATTCAGGGCTTGATCAAGCCACACCACTGGAATAGTTGCATATAGTTTTCTTAACCTGGAAAACTATCACCTGATAAACAATGCAGTTGAACAACAGTGAATAACTTGTCAGTATTCACTTAAGTAGTGTAAATAAGCATTATAAACCTCTGTAGGTATTTTCCAATACAAATGGAACAGAACCACAGAAGAGGATTACAACCCCCTCATCTGACCAGATGTATGAACAGCTAATGTAATTATAGGGGAGGGAGGTGGAGCTCCTAGATAGAAAAGAAAACTCTATCAAAGAAATATGAGCTTACATAACAAGAGTTAATTTTCCCTTCTTAATAGATTTATCTAAGACATCCAGAAAAGAGGAATATATATATATATATATATATATATTTTTAATACTGAACCATAGATGTAATTTGCAGACCTCACACTTGGATACTCTAACTTACCATCATGTGTGATGACAAACTGACTCTCCCTTTTCTCCCACATTAGATTCCTAATCAGCACTGGGGCCTACTCTTCTACAAAATCCTCACTGCTATTTGTTTTCAAACCATTACATCTGAGGTGACTATTCATCCATGATAAAAAGGAGCCATGTTGTGACGTAGTCAGTGTATAAATTCTTGTAAAAACCCTTCCAAATGCACACCGTAGCTAGAAATGGTCCAAATATTAAACAATAACATAAAGCAACAAGCAATAAAACAACATACAACTAATTAAATTAGTCAATAAAATAGAAAAAAAATCAATACCAAGCTTGAGCTCCAATGAAAACCAATAAAACCAAAAAACTCTCAGAAACTGGCAGGCAAGAATCCTTTAATACAATAACTAATTATATAAAAAAAAATAATTTAAGCACTTTTGTCTATACTATACCTTTTTCATAACTGTTTGCAGTAGAGGTTATACTCTTATTGACTATAGAAGGGACTCCCAGACTGACTATACAGAATGTTATCCTTCTATAATTTGCTACTGCCTGGTGGAAAAAAAGTTATTTTTAGCCAAGCACATACTAGGATACTGTCTGTCTGCAGTAAAAAAATGAAAATCATGTTCCTAAAGTTTTACATTATTAGTGTCTTTATTGCTGTTACTGAGTTAAAATTATGAGGGCTACCCGGGGCAGCTCATCCTATTGGACTGCAGGACTGCAGCCCCCCCCCCCACAAGCTGAAAATGAACAACATAACAATAACTAAAGAAAATAAAAAAAAATTATCAAATAAAAATAACTCCCGGAATGGACTCCGCGCATGCGTGTGAGCATTCCCGGAAATTGCACGCACGCATTCCTGGAACTAATCCGGACTGAGTTAAGAGCAGTCTGGATTAGACAGAAGGCAGCAGACTGCAGAAATGCCCAGGAGTCTGTGTGGTTAGACCCAGACAGACTGAAAGTAGACTGGACTGCAACGTCTGCAGTCTGGATATCCAGCCTGCTCTCGCACAAACATTTTCATTGCGGGAGCATTTGGATTATGGGACTTGCTTGCCAATGACTGGGACCTATCTTTCAGAGCTGGCTGGGACTTTTCAACAGGTACGTGTGTGTTGCCAATGACTGGGACCTATCTTTTCGGAGCTGGCTGGGACTTTTCAACAGGTATTTGTGTACATTTCCAAAATCCCTAGCTACTTCCCACATGTAATAATAGAAAGCAAATGGGGGGTGTGGGGGGCAAACAGAAATGCTTAAAGAGTTTAGCCCTTATCAGAGGTGTTCACTACAGAGAGAGTGAAGGCAGGCTGTTTAAAAGCATTGCTGCTTTTCATGATTACTAAATGACTCTGGAGTGTGCAAAAATAAACAGAGGCTTTTGTCTTTAGAGATCTTGTTCTACGGAGTAAGACTGTTCTATAAATATCATTCTAATATCACATATACAGGAATTCTAACTTTCTCTTCTTGAAAGCAGAATTTCTTACTGAAGGAAATGGCAAATATTTCAGTATGCTGGATAGCTGGAAACTATTTGCACCAGTAACACTCAAGACATGCGACTGTTTTTGTCTTGTAACATTTACAATTCCTTAAAAAATGCAGTATTAAAAAAATGAGAAGCAGAATTGCTTTTAAAACACTTGGCAACTGGAAATGTTTACATAATCCTGCCTTTGTGTATAAATACCTGTGTATGAGAAGCAGATAAGTGAGTGTATCATTTGTTATGAATTTGCTGTGTCTGTAAATACCTGGAGTGGCATAGTTCAGCGAGTAACATTGTTTCCTAACAAGTTCTCTAGTTTGATACTGCACCGGATTGCATTTGTGTGGAGTCTGCATGCATGGGGTTTATTTGTGTTTATTGCCAAATACATGAAGTAGTTAATATACATTATACCATGACCCCCCCCAAAACGTGCACGCTGATTGGCCAGCATGCCCGTTGTAAATCGAGTTAGACCGGACCTTTTTCCATTAGTATAACTCGTTTTTTAAAAACACTGTCTCGCTATGTTAAATGGGTTTAACATAGCGAGACAGCTTTAAAATAAGCAACGGAGATCTCCGTTGCTTATTTTAAAGCTGTCTCGCTATGTTAAACCCATTTAACATAGCGAACAGTGTTTTAAAGCAACGGAGAAAGCAAGATCTCCGTTGCTTTTTAGTGTTCGCTATGTTAAATGAGTTTAACATGGCGAGACAGTTTAAAATAAGCAACGGACATCTCCGTTGCTTATTTTAAAACTGTCTCACTATGTTAAACTCATTTAACATAGCGAAACACTAAAAAGCAACGGAGATCTTGCTTTCTCCGTCTTTTGCCAACTCTGATGTACTGTGCAGGCGCAGTACATCAGAACTACCGCGGATGCCAGACATCTGCGCAAGGGCAGTAAACAGGCATTATACTATGCCATTATTTAAGAAAAGTAATAGTTTCTTTTCTTAAATAATCTCATGGTATAATAGCAATAACCCACGCCTGGGTGTGGGTAATGCTAAATTACCCACGGTTGGCTTTGTTTGGTCCTCGGCGCCCTCGAGACCAAACCACGCCAACCGTGGGTAAATTTAGCATTACCCACACCCAGGCGTGGGTTATTGCTATAATATTCCAAATTGTCCAGATGTGTATGCAGTGTGTGAATGAGTGACCATTTGCATTGTGAAATAGATTTATAGTCTGTCCAGACTCCAGAATGAGCTTTGAAGCCTTACACCTGCTAGCTGCTGGGAGAGGGTGCAGTATCCCTTTGACTCTATAAAAGGTAAACCGAGTTATTGTAATGAATGTAAACACCTGGATTTCAAAGGCAGGTAACTGAGGACATCCTGTATTGTCGTTACTTTTTATTTATTCTTGTTGTGCCTTTGGACTTGGACTGTGGCTGAAAGAGTCTCAGGACCTGATGACTTGCCCAGTCCACAGATACTAAATTAATAAATAATGACAAAAGTTAGGACATTTACTGTTTGGATGTTATATCATTTTGGAATGACGATGTTACGAAAGTATTTAAATTAGTGCAGCAAAAATGTTTTCTTATTTTTTTTTTTTGTGGGTTGGGATTTATCAACAGTTACTGATGCATGCATTCATGTTTTTAAATTACTCTGTTATTGGTCCATCTAGCAAGAACAATAGTGAAGTACAATAGAATAAATATTAACACTTGATACTGAGTTATTTTTAAAAACGTATAGACAGTTATTAGCTGCTCCTGAGTTGTCCTTCATGTGTCTCTTCATAACTTCCTTGTAGGAAAAACGTGTTCTAGATACATTTTTTTTCAGTGTCACACCCTTTATCTGTGATCCAGTGTTGGGGTGTGTATGTGAGAAAATGCCCCACATGAGGACACCTGATAGCTAGAGAGATTCAGGCAACAGTAATGGTTAGAGAATAACTCAGACTCAAACCCTGTACCTTGGGTTCAGGAAACAAGAGCCTGAATTCTCTACCCACCATCAATTGTGAAATCTGCACACATTTTTGCCTCATATTTTTGTTTTGCTCCTCATAAAATCTGTGGTTTCCTGTATTTAATTCACTAAATAATGACAGGCATTTGAATTTCAGACTTCATATTCTCCAGAAAGTACATAGCAACACGAAACCTTTTATTCTAGCAATTTTCTAAGTTTATAAGATTAATATTTGAAACGTGTCCCTATTTCTGGGGCTGTATTCCCCCATTATTGGCTTTGTCCATGTGTTTTATGCTAAGAGGTTGAGAGCTATGGTGAGAACTGAATTCACTGAATATGTTTGGGGGATGTATTCCCCCATTATTAGCTTTGTCCATGTGTTTTGTGCTAAGAGGTTGGGAGCTATGGAGAGAACTGACTTCACTAAATGATAGCCATTTAAGTTTCAGTCTTCCCATGTTTCAAGAAATAGTTGATTTGGTATAGTGATATGTTGCTCTGACTGTCGTGCACAGACTCCTGGGTCCAAGTCTTGGCAGAGAAATGCATAGTAGTAACGCAGTATTTTATTCTAGCAACTTTCCAAGATTATACAAGCAATGTTTAAAATGTGTCTCTGGTTTTTGGGCTTTGTCTTTTTCCAGATTTCTTGTGCTGCAAAGTTGAAAGATACAGTTGGGTATCAAGTGGATTTTATAAGGATCTGAAAGCTTCAGGGGAAGATCAGTTTAGTGCTGCTTAGGGTGTGTTTGCTTGCATTGTTAATAGCACAACAGGTAGTTTACTTGCTTTTGATGCAGAAGGCTGTGGGTTCTACTCCCACAGTATGTAAATACATTGCTGATACTGTACTGGCTTGTACTTTTAAAGAGGATGGATGCTGCAGTCTGAGATTGTAAGATGCAAGTAAGCTTTAATAAGCATACTGTTAAAGAATTACCAACATTGAAAGCCTTTTGTTGTGAAAGCCTTTTTGTTATGGCCATGCAGAGAATATTTACATAACTAGATAGCGTATAAGCCTTGGGTATTGAAATGCATATGATAGTATTTGTAATAACTGACAGGATTACAGTATTTTCTGAACCTCATTACATTTGTGGGAGACTTGCAGTCATATTTGCAGGCTTTACACATAAACTAAACAAAATGCCAATCTATCACATGGTCCATAACCCGTGCAGTAATCCTTTAAGCAATTTATCTTGAGCTTGTTTCTTGTTTGCTGTTCATTTTTTACTTTGATCATGTTTTCCCCATGAAACAAGTAGATAGCTGTTGTTAGGCAGCAGGTCTTTTTTGGGATAAGAAACATTTTTACAAGTGGGGGTATCACAGAGATCGCTACTTTCAGCATGTTATTTGGTACTTTTATAAAGCTGAATATAAATTATAATTAGAACTGCAGTGCAAGGAGAAGTGGTTTGAGTTGAGTACTGCTTGATGTTCATCGTGTTTCACTGCTGCAGTCATTACTCTTGGGTTATCCTGCTGGCAGGCTACCCTCAGTCGGCCAGAATTCCAAAGTCTAGGTCCAGTGTCGGTTGCTGTCGCCTCTTCCCTGACATCAGTGCGCCAGGGGTATAAAAGATGCAGCCGATGCCATTTTCTTCAGTCTTTCTTGCCACACGGTGCCCGAAGCTAAAGCAGTTTGCAAGTGCCGGTCGGCCGACACCTGAGATTTTCAAATCTGAATTTCAGAACCAAAGTCTTCATTAAAGCTAAGTACCCCATTGGGGAAACTTTTTTCTTGCTCCAGACCGATGTCAGAAAAAGTTAACAATTGTATTTCTTGTGGGAAGCAAATGCCTCATAAGGATTTTCACTCTTACTGTATTCCTTGTCTAGGCCATGATCACAATGTTGCTAGCTGTTGGTTTTGTGCTAGATTTAACCAACGCACTATTAAGCATCAGTTTGATTTTGCATTTCATTACTTTGGCCGGAGATTTAATTATATAATACCATTGGACCAGCCGACAACCGGAGTTTACAAAAAACGCAAGGACAAGGATAAGGATAGGCATCCGAGGTCCAAAACCGACGACAAGGCCTCTGCTAGGCCAGTCGCCAGTTCGCCGGTTCTCAGTGAGGTGCTTTCGCAGCCCCTGGCGCCCGCTAAAACAGAGCCACAGGCCACTTCCGACTCCCATGTGGAGCCGACTTGGCCTCTCGATACTCATGGTATTGGACACTCGGAAATCATTCCCTCAGATGGGTCCGGAGCCGCTGAGCAGGCATCGGCTTCTGAGGGTGTCTTCAGACCTACACAACTATATATTAAGCCATCTTCAGCTTCAAAGACAAAGACTAAAGCAGCTCTAAAGACAAAGGAACAAGTACAGCATTCTCCTACTCAGACTTCCATGCCTTAAAAACAGATGCTCAAAATGGCCGAAGACCTAATTACTTTGATCAGGGGCTCCCATCCCCCTCCTGATAAAGAGGCCTAGCAAGAGACAGAGTATGATTCTTCTGATCAGGTTTCAATTTCCTCTGATTCCTCTTCTGAACAGGATTACTCCATGCTTTCCTGTGAGGATTCTGATGCTCAAGAATCCATTCCTTCAGCCTCTCCTCCTGAGGATTATTCTTTTGGGGAAACCCTGCATACCATGAGGGAGCATTTCCACTGGGAGAGCCAAGATTATTCTGAATCTAAGAAAAGGCTCAGAGACTTTCTGCTACTTCCTCAGCACAGACCCCTTGCTATTCCACCTGTTCTAGACATTGTAGATGATGTATTTTCAGAGTCCGGTCTTTCCCCAGACTCTTTACCCCCTGCACCTGCTAAGCCAGGCAGATATGACAAGGTCTCATAAATTCCTATATAAAAACCCTGCTGCTGATCCAGAAACTATATCTCACGGTCCCAAAGGGGTTAAAGCTTCTACTGCAAAAAACCCTGTCCCCTCTGATAGGGATTCTAGGGCTCTAGACAGATGGGGGGGGGAGTCTACACTTCTGCTACCCTGGCTGTAAGGGCTTTAAATTGTCAGTTTCATATGCTTAAATAGCAATATTTAATGTCACTGCTTAAACAGAAATTGTTGACAAATACTGAATGTTCAGAGAACAAGGAATTGCAGGATTTATTGGATGCAGCTGAACAAGTGGGAAAGCATAGTTTGCAATGTGGTTATGATTCACTGGAGGCCTCTTGCAGGGCCGCTGTTACAGGTTCTGTTATTAGAAGGCATGCTTGGTTAAAGGAACAGAATCTGCTTGATCAAGTTAAAGCAAAATTATTAGATGCACCATTACAACATGATACTTTGTTTGGTACTAAAGCAGAAGAGGTGTTGAAAAAAATGGAGGATAAAGCAAAATCCATGCAGACAGTCAAGGATTTCTTACAGGTACAGCCACCCAGGTTTAGCAGGAACTGGCCTTCTAAAAATTGGTCCTTTCCAGTGTCAGACAGACCACAAAGAGGCAGATACAGGTGTCCCAGAGGCAGATCTCAGCCCCAAGGCTCATACAGGCCTAAACAATGGGGAGCTCCTACCTCCAAAAGCGGAGAAGACAAATCACAGCCTTACAGGAAACAGTCCCAATGACTTTCCTCTACCAGATCCAAGCACTTTTCTTTTGGCAGCCCCCTTAGGGGGAAAACTAGCACTTTTTTCATCAAATTGGAAAATGGTTACCCAAGACAAATGGGTCCTGAACATACAGGTTCCATTTTCACACTCTACCAAGGTCAAAAGGTATGCCAGACCTGTCACACAATCAATGGGCAGAGGCACAAAAACAAATTACAGCCCTCATGAACATGAGGGCCATTCAACAAGTACCACAACAAGAGCAGGGGCAAGGATTTTACTCCAGACTTTTCCTAGTACCCAGAGAGGACAAAACCTGGAGACCAGTACTGGACCTGTCTATACTAAATACGTTTCTGGAAATTCCAAAATTCAAGATGTTGACTGTACAGCAGCTACTGCCCATGTTGGGCAAGAAGGCTTGGCTCGTAAAATTTGGACCTAAAAGAGGCATACCTGCATGTCCCAATCAGACAATCTTGCAGAAGATACCTCAGATTCATAGCTGGCTCAATGCATTACCAATTCTCTGCACTGCCCTTTGGCTTATCTACTACACCCAGGGTCTTCACAAAATGCCTGGCACCAGTAATTGCATTTTGCAGACAAAAAGGAATTCAAATATATCCCTAGTTGGACGACTGCCTAATTCAAGCAGAGAACAAAGACATTGTTCTAAAGCATCTGGCGTTTGTAAAAAAGATTACTAATTGGCCTAGGGTACACAGTAAACGAAAATAAATCAAAACTAGTGCCCTTTCAAGAGATAATATTCCTGGGTGCAAGCTTAAATACAACTGCCCAGATGGCTTATCTCACGCCAGACAAACAAAAGCAACTGACTACTTACTTCAAGAAAGTGGCAACAAATACCCACTTATCTGCAAGGAAAATCCTGCAGGCCTTGGGTTTCATGGCATCCTGCATTCTACTAATTCCATATGCCAGACTGCATATGAGGAAACTACAATGGTATCTAAAAAGTGTTTGGACTCAGCATTGCCACAGCCTGGAGACAGTAGTTGCACTCATTCCCTGTCTGCAACAGGAGTTTCGATGGTGGGCACAAGCCTGTCACCACAACAAGGGTCTGTCATTCAGTTTACCCACAGCCAGACATACACTGACAACGGATGCATCAGATTATGCCTGGGGGGGCCCATATGGCAGGAAAATTTATTCAGGGCACATGGCCTGCAAACCAGATGCATCTTTACATCAATCAAAAAGAGATGCTAGCTGTTCAAAATGCCCTGACAGCTTTCAAGGACCTGCTTCATCCAGGACAGTTACTGATAAAGACAGACAACACTATGGTCATGTGGTACATAAACAAGCAGGGAGGTACACACTCCTACCCCCTCTGCAGACAAGCAATGACCTTATGGGACACAGCATTGGCTTTTCAAGTTCACCTGCAAGCACAGTTCCTGCCAGGAAAAACAAATACTCTGGCAGACGAACTAAGCAGAAACCTCATGGATCCCCACGAATGGAAACTGGATCCACAAGTCTTCAGCATGATAATAAGGAAATGGGGATGCCTGGACATAGATCTATTTGCTTCCCCTCACAACTGCCAATTGCAGAGATTTTGCACAAGGATTTATCACAAGCAAGCATGGAAAGTGGACGCCCTATCCTTCAGCTGGAAAAATCTAACAGTATATGTCTTTCCTCCACTGCCTCTCCTTCCCAGAGTACTCCTAAAGGTCAGACAAGAGAAACCAAAAATGATACTGATTGCACCAGACTGGCCACGCCAGCACTGGTATCCAATCCTAAAGAGCTTATCTCAAGGTCCAGCATGGATATTGCCTCAAACTTCTCACTTGTTGACCCAAGAAAACAATCAGATCTGGCATAGCCAACTCAGGACCTTAAATCTGGCAGCATGGCAGATAATGTAGCCATTCAGAACACTCCTCTTTCAAAAGCTGTTATGGATGTTATCTTGGAGGTCAGGAGGCCCAGTACCAGAAAATTTTATGCAGAAAAATGGAAGAGATTCTGTGCTTGGAACCAAGAACAAGGCATTGACACGTGTGTACCAAATATCCCTCAGATTTTACAATACCTAACTGAGATGCTGAACAAAGGTCTTTCTTTCTCATCAATTAAGATTCATGCCTCTGCCATTTCAGCCCATTGCAATACGGAACCACCTATCTTTTCTCATCCGTTAATAAGGCGGTACATCAGAGGGGCCAAAAACATTAGGCCACCAGGGAGAGCACCAGTTCCGGCCTGGGACCTCAATTATGTTTTGGAAAAACTCACACTGCCTCCTTTCGAGCCAGCGTCAACAGCAGATATAAAATTCTTATCCTGGAAAACAGCTCTGCTCCTAGCAATAACCTCTGCAAGGTGAGTCTCAGAGTTACAAGCACTCATGGCTGTGGAACCTTTCATCATTTTTCATCCAGACAGAGTTTCTACATTTATGCCTAAGGTGGTGTCCAGTGTGGCCCTCAACCAAATCATTCACTTACCTACCTTTTATCCAAATCCACAGAAAAAGGGTGAGAAAATTCTGCATTCTTTGGACATACACAGGCAGTTACGCTTCTACTTGGACATAACTAAAGCTTTCAGAAAGACTGAGCAACTTCTAGTGTCATATGCTGCAGGATTACAAGGAAAGGCTATCTCAAAACAGACTATTTCTTAATAGATAGGCCATTGCATCTGTTTCTGCTATTCTCAACATGGCAAATCAGTGCCTAAGGGATTAGGCCTCATTCCACCAGAGCAGCAGCCACTTCAGCAGCCTTCCTCAGAGGAGTACCAACCAAAGATATCTTAGAGGCTGCAACCTGGAGCTCAGTGCACATCTTCACAAAGCACTACCACTTACCTCTTTACTCTAAGTCCAGAGCAGGCTTTGCCACTGCAGTTCTGCAGGGCCTCATAGCCTCTCCTAATTCTATTTAGCCCAGCCACCCATCCTCAGCTTTGGGATTCAACCCAAGACTAATTACTGCAACAGTAAAACACGATGAACATAGTACAGTTGTGTACCTACCATAAATGTAGATGTTCGAGTGTATTCACTGTTGCAGTCCAGGTTACCCACCCACCATCCCCCTTTTCTTTGCTGGGACTTTTCTGCACTTCTCTATCCTATACAACCTTTTTGGTGTATTTGCTTGTAGATGAAGGAAATGTTATTTTTGTGCATGCATTTCTATTGGCATATTTTTCAGCCTACCAATTTGGGGGCACCTGACATCTGGGGCAAGAAAAACTGAAGAAAATGGCATCGGCTGCATCTTTTATATTCCTGGCGCACTGACATCAGGGAAGAGGTGACAGCAACCGACGCCGGACCTAGACTTTGGAATTCTGGCCGACTGAGGGTAGCCTGCCAGCAGGATAACCCAAGAGTAATGACTGCAACAGTGAATACACTCGAACATCTACATTTATGGTAGGTACACAACTGTACTTTTTTTATACTTGATTTTGACTGGCATTCCAGTAATGTATTTAAAACGTAATTTATTTTTTCATGCCTCACAACCTTTTTGTTTCCATCTAGATATTAATTAAGCTGTCATGTAGCCGATGCATTGAAATATTTTTTTTCTTTTGCACTTCATTTTGTCTTGATTGGACTCTCATAATGATGGTTTGGCACCCAGGGCAGCGTATTTAATTAAACCCACAGTTTTTCTGGTTTTTAGCATAGCTCCACCCCTTTCTAGTTGACCACGTCCATTCAGCTATCTCCTGCAGCCCCCCTTCGATTTGAAGTCACCAGCTGCCACTGGGGCTACCTTAAAGTTTATCCTGAAGTTTGAAATGTACAGCAACTTGAATCACAACCTTGCTTGTTTCATGTACTTAAATATAGTACAAAGCTAAGCTCATTCTTTGAGGTAGCTTAAGTGCAGTCATTATTGGTATACATATGGATCTCTTCATAAACAGGTCTTTTGCCGGGTGTCCACAACCCCATTAGGATTGTTTCCATCAGAAAATTGATGACAAGCTATAGAAGGGACAGTCTGGGATTTTACTCCATATGACCTTCAGTCAGGCAACCACAAAACCCAGGATAGGTCTATCATATCCAAAACCACGTCATAAGTTCTTGATGTTCTTTAGTGTGAGTAACATACAGTATGTATTTGTGAGATGCCCTTCGCTCCTGATCTTCTTGTCTTTTTTCCTCCTTGAGGACCTCTGTCACCAGAATACTTATTGATTTTTCCGTAGTACTGGCGCAGTGGTCAGATTGTAAGCCAGCCTCAGTATTATCTTCATGAATCTTGAGTCCAATGGGTCAAGCTTACTTTGAATGTACTTTTTCCTGAAGCATATCAGCCTTTAGATTGCTAAATTTGTAAAGAAGGGCAGCTAATGGTGAATTCTGACATGATTTCACTGTGGGAGAAATTAATGTTTTGTCCTAGTCCAAAAACATTACTGCTGTCTTTTGGAAAAAAAAAGTTATTTTTAGCCTAACATGTACTTCAGATAGGTTTGTTCTTTTTAGGGTACACTAAATGGAATCCAGCACCAGTCAATGAATCCCTGTCTTAAATTTTCCTAAATAATTTTTGTATTTGCAACTTTAATTCCAATAAAGAGACTAGTTGCAACCGACCATCTTGCTGAACTGGAAATACTGAAATTTTACATTTCAGTATGATGAGTATTAACTGCAGTCCTGCTCTGCAGACTTTAGGTAAACATAAGCAACTAGCAGTTAAGGTTTGCCATAATAGTTAAGGTGTTTAGCTCATCAACACAAGAGACAGGGTCCGATTCTCATCTTTAAGGGAAGTTGACAAGGCTTAAAATGGCTGAGATCGACAGCTAGCCTACTACTAACCTATGAACTGCAAAATATATGGCATTAAAACCTTCTAAATGTAATTCTGTTTTCATGATTTGAATATAAAATGAAGCCAAAAACTTTTACTAGTGCTACAGGCCTCCTAAATTTAATTCTCATTTCATGATCTGAAAATGAAATGTAGCCAGAAAAGTTTACTAGTGATAAGCAGTTTATTTCATGATCTGAAAGGCTATCAAAATATTGTAATATACAAGTGTGTACCTATATTGCTTATCAGCGTCACTATATATTGAAAAATGCAGGGAAAAAAACAGAATTACAGAACTGGAAATAAAAAGACTGCCCTCTAGTGACTGATAGCTATGAATCCATTCAAAGAAAATCAAAAGCCTTCATTATTTAACAAAAGAAAAAAAAAACAGATTTCTTTCATGTGAATATTCTTTTTATGCTCACTGTTTACAATAAAAATACTATGTCTCCTAACCTAAATAAATAAATACATTTCTGGCATCAAAAACTGCAGTGCAATATTTTCGACATATCCAGTCCTAGCTTGGATATGGGAATGTGTATAAGGCTTAAACAATTGTAAATGTCTAAGATGCAAATGATATAAAAATTAAATTATAACACTGATAACATAAGTTTATGTAAATGTGTTCTGAGACAGATACTGATTTAATTATTTTATTTTGTCAGATAAAATGGGTTGGATATCTGGCTGTCTTCCCAATGGAGCTTGTTCATATGTTGACACTTTCTATATTACTGGAACATGCATGACTGTGTCATCTTACTGATGTTACTGGTAATGTGGTAAAACATGATTCCCTACTCCTGCTTATGGTACTTAGCTATAGTATCTACTGTCCCATGAGCAGAAAGGAAAGCTGGCTGATGCTCTGTAGTCATAGGTAGGCGCAGATCCGGCAAGTTCATTTTTATAACACATAAAAGCATGTGCGTTTATATCATAGTAGCAGATTTCCAGGAGAAATCTGTCAATCTATGAACCCTTCCCCTTCAGAAATACACAAAAACATACATGCTAATGCACATGCATGTGTGCATGGGTGTGCGCACATGCGCGCGCACACACACACACACACACACACACACACACACACACACATACACACACACACACACACTGTATGCATAAGTCAGTAACGCATTAATGTTTCAGGAACCTTACTACAGCTTAAATAATAGAATGAGTCTTGATATATACTTCTCCTGTGTTTATAACAATAATTTAGTCAACATCACTAAGGAATTTTACTTTACAAAATGTCACAATTGTGTCACATTTCTATGTATCACCAATAGCACACATCCGGTTGCCATTATTTTGAAAACATTACCATGTATCATAGCTGTGCTGAAGGTTTTTGTATGCCTTGGGAAATATGAAAGAGACACAAGGGCAAAATAAGCATTGCAAGGTTTTCAATTCAACAGACCACAAATATACCCATAATTCTATGGACTGTTTTCAGTGACGAAGGGCCTACTCACACGATGGAACTACATTCCCATTGTAGATATATGGTAATTGGTTAAATTTTGTTAATTTTGTAAATTTTTGCAAAAATAAAGGAAATTGTTGTAAATTTATGTTTCACTAAGGTATATAATACAGATGTGATGTGGGAGCACTATCATATTGTGTAAGTCACACAGAGGGATTTTCGCATATTAAAGGTTCTCAGAAAATAGAGGATTGGTGTTTAGTAGTAAAAGAGAATTTTTTTTTTAATATTAAAGTCAACATATTTTTTTCAGGCATACTTCAGTTGTTATACATGACTAAACTGATAATCTCAAGCTAGTAGAAGAGAAGCCTTTGCTCAACTTTTTACTCTAAATCTGGAATGGAGGGGCTTGGTTAAAGCCCATTTCGAGACACCAAAATGCATGCTATGAACATATGGAACCTGACATGGAGCTAGCAACCCCTGAAGGATAGCAGCCAAAGAGACTTTTCAAATGCTGCCTGACACCTCAGTAGTGAATGCTATTCTCCATTTGCCATAAGGGGTTCTTGTCAGTAAACTGTCAGGGCCTGTTTAACTACAAAATCAAAATAAGAAAAGGCCTAACCCCCCCCCCCCCCCCCGTGGTTTAAAAATGTTTGTATTGATTCCAAGGTGGCCATCTTGTAAGTTCTATCCCTGGAAAGTCTGGGCACAGTAGCTGATCAGGCTATCAGCATTCTTCTGCACAATTGCAGGAGTGTTCTAAATCTCTCAAGATCCTAGACAAAAGCCTATGCTTCAGAGCCTTACCTGTGGCGTTACCTCCAAAGTGGATTATAGTAATATGTGGCTGACCAAATTCCCATATGAGCCTCTGTAATGCTGGCACTATTTGGTCAGAAATTATACCTCTAAAACCTTTCCAAATAATACCCAAATCCAAGAATCCAGTCCCAGTTGCATACCTCCTCAACAAAACTTTAATCTGTTGTAAATCCAGAAAACAACTAAATGGCCCAGCATCAAAACCCATCAATGAACTGTAAACAGAAACAACAAAATCACCTGATAAATCAAGTAATACCCCCCAGTCTGAAACAAAGCTATCTAATATAACTCAAAAATGCTCCTGGGGCCCATTTGCCCATCCTTTTTATTACATATACTGACTGGTCTTCTCTAGATAAGTCTGAAGCTTAACCCATCTCAAATGAGTGAAAAGAGTATGTAGTAGTTGGGTCCTTAAATGGCTAAGGCTTTATGCAGGAGAGAGCCTTTTGGTATTACTGGTGCTTTGTTTGGAAAGACAGATACTAAGTTGTCAACTGCTCTGGAATGGGAAAGCCATCACAGGGTAAGAATCAAATGTAGAAACTGAGTAATGGGGGTGAAGCTCTTTCCAAGATCACCTGATTCCCTGACTGGTTGGTTTGGACCAGGCAAGCCAAACTAAAACAAAGTCATGAACTATAAGAATTAATGTTCTACTGTGCTGAAGTTCCTCAGTGTGGGAAGCTCCCACATATAGTCATGATAACAATGTGTCCCACAGGGCATAGATATGATAATCACCGCATGATCACTCCTCCATAACAGTTTTCAAAATATTTTTACTAACCATTCATTGAAACTCAGATACTGATGCCCTGAGCATAACCCACCCTTTTAGTAATCTGCTAACAGGAGCAGTTCTTAGAAAAATCCTGCATACCAACAACTCTAGCCAGCGACCTAAGAGTTGCTAAATGCACACTGATAATTTTGGGTGCTTCTCACTTCAGCAACAGGACTGTAAATGTCAGACTAATAACTGCAGAGACCACTTAGGAGATGCATCTTAAAGGGTGGTAAGAAAAGCTAAATCATAGGTTTTCTATGTGTTGGGGGCCCAAGAATTCACAAAGGAAAATCTGCTACTTCTCACCAATCAACAATAGGTCATACATGAAATTAGTGGGAGAGGCTTGTTCTTCTGGAACCAGCTAACAAAATCTGGAGACCTGCAAATGAAAAAGACTGTCAGCAAGGATGTTACTAGCTTCAAGGATGTATTCGGCAGAAAATGACAAATTGATTCATACGCTATGGAGGGCCAATAACCTTAAAAGCACTTGAACCCAAACAATTACAGATTATTTTTTCATCAAGACAAATCAAACTTTTCTCACAAAGTGTGTTCTGCCAGTCCACAACTGCCAACCAAATGACCAAGACTTCCAAAAAGATAATCTCCTTTTTCCTCTCTGAAGACCAGATGGGAGGCCATGGTGCAGAAAACCACTACACCTTGAAACAGGCTACCATGATGTACCCACCTGCTACATCCATAAACAGCTGCAAGGCTTCTGTTGTTACCCAATCATTTTGTCACACAGATAACCCATTGAAGTCCATCAAAAACTGTAACACAAGCAAAAATCTGATTTAGGTACCTGAACTCTGGTGGGATCATTCTGACACCCTCTCCATAACAAGCTAGCTAGTTATCTAGTGAAAGTTTTCCACAGTGTCAGTGCTTTATATGCAAAACTATGGAGGCCCTGAAGCTCCATCACGTCTTTAACGCTGAATTTTTTTCGACAAGAAAATCTCTTATGGGCAACTTCAGACAGTCCACTTTGACTTATTCTTACCTGAAAGACGAGGATACTCCATACTACTGAAATCCCAAAAATAGAGACTGAACTGAACCTTCCATTTTAATCATGTGCAAATGGCATCCCCAGTTGTTTATACAAGTCTAAAGATAGTCTGAGATAGTGAACTGCTCACTGTTTCTGAATATTTCTATACTTATCATTTAGGGACACAAACCAAGCCAGTGCGAGCATTTTGAATGCTCACTTTCAGTAATCCGAGCATTATTTAAATGGGAGATGTGGAACATTTTCTATGTTAACTTAGAACATCTTGCATATAAACTTCCATTACCAAGTACTCTTTTAGGCACTTATGAACTGATCTGCTAAATGAAATTTGATCACTTTTGTTTCAGCAACTTTTTTTTTTTTGTTGGATTCACTAGGAGGTGATTCATAAAGGTTACCATTATGTACATGTTGTGGTTATCTTTTTAAATTGAGAGGGTACCCTAACATGGTGCAGCACAGTGGTCTATCATGAAGATGCTCAGCAGCATGTAAGACTGGCTCTGTGGTTATGTGGCATAGTAATGAAGGAGTCCGGGGATGAGTCATATGCTTATTACCCACATGCTGTCTCTTCTGTAACCACTTCCATGCCACATCTACTAGCACTTAAAGCCATATGGCTACATCACTTGTACAATATGTGCACCTAAACCAGTATGGGGATCAGGGTGGGTGAATACACTAGCCACTAAAGATACAACACTTGTGCAATAAGGGCACCTAAGCCAGTACTGGGATCAAGGATGGGGGAACTACCAAACAACAGGGATACTACACTTGAGTCTTAATAGTACTTAGGCTAGTATGGACATTGGTAGGGCACTAGACACCAGGCATATGATTTACAACATGGGACAGCTGACAAATCAGGAGCAGATATCAGGACGGTGGTGTGTGTATGTGTGTGTGTGTGTGTGTGTGTGTGTGTGTGTGTGTGTGTGTGTGAGCATTTGTGTTTATATTTGAGCTTTTAGTAGTGTTTTTGTGGGAGAGTGACTGAGGGGGATATCTATACCTGCATGATGTCACTGCAGCTGTTAACTACCCTGATGTTCAGATCAGCAATAATCTACACAACAAGGTCGTTGACTGCGATTCAGAAACATGCAATTTAGTCGATAATGAGGTTTGTCATCATCGTGGCCTACATGTCTCTTAATATTATATTGTGAGACCTGGGCATTTCAAGGCTCAAACTAGCCTGTTTAATGAATTTCTGGGTCTGTTCTTTTTTTTTCACTGAGAAAGCAGCATTTTATGGAAGGTTAATTGCAGGAACATTTGTTCAGAAACTGTTACTGCATTGTATTACAATAATTATAAAGAGGGCATTCACAAAACATATTTAATACACAGTGCAATCCTGCTTCTCACAATACTGTACAGCGCATTATGAAGGAGCAACTCAATGACCCTTGTACTGCAATGCTACAATGATATTGCTGCATAATGCCACTTACAAATCTGGCAGTCTGGAGAGGGATTGTGGCTAATGAAAATTATAGGCATTCTGCTCAGGATCTGTATCTGGGATTGGAATATTATGGCAGAATGATTTAAAAGCAAGATGTATCACACAGCTTTGAAGTAGAACAGTAGAAATGAATGAAGTAGTCTGACAATGTAAAAGGACTGCTCCCTGTGGGAGTAGTGTGTCTAGCCACACCACTTCAGTTAAGTACCATAAGGCTGTGTGTGTGTGTGTGTGTGTGTGTGTGTGTGTGTGTGTGTGTGTGTGTGTGTGTGTGTGTGTGTGTGTGTGTGTGTGCACGCGCACTTGTGCGTGTGTCTGATGCCAGACTGTACCTGTGCAACCCTTGCAGTAGTTGTTGTAACTGCATTATGAACAGTTTACAGATATGCCAATGAGCCATTCAGGTGACTTTGATGTGCCTCTTAATTAAGAGTTAGCTCTACCATCCTACTAGGGCACAGCAGCAAGGCACAATTAGTTAACTTTTTTGAAAGCCATCAACAATATCTTGACTCTGTTATTGCATTCATCCCTTTATGGATTTCATTCATTAAGCTGTCATAATGTTTGATCAGTGTTAGATATAAATTGTTTTTTCTACCATTTACAGTTACTTTATTACCAGATATGCCTGGGTTTTGTTTGCTTGTTACTGGAAAAGAATGTTAAGTAAGTAAAACACTACAAATAACAGAGAGAAATAAATAGAAGTAAGTTTATGACAATTTCATTCAAGAAAGTAATGTTAGTTCATTTTGTTAGGATAATATGGCATTTGGCAATGTGCATTGGCCGTGTGTCTTGCTACTTCCCTTGACATGTATCCAATATGTCTGATGTACACCCCTTATGCCATATTACTTACAAATCATTTTCTTCAGTATCAAGACACAGTAAAACAGTACAGAGATCTGCAGTGCCCATTTTCAATGACACTTTGAAATGTGTTGCAAAAAAATTGTTTTAATTTAAACATAGATGTATAATTGTTCTAGTTGATTTCTGCATTTTTGTGGATGGGTGCTCCTGATATCCAGTTCCAGTCTGCACACTCCCTCCTTGGACTGGTTTGGATGCATGTTTTGTATCACATAAAGTGAGAGTAATTGTTATATAAGTTGTTGTTTTTAATTTTTATATACTGCTTTAGTAAGTGGTCTTAAGAATAATCTGAGACCTTATCCCACCTGAAAGCAGAGGTATCATTGCCTTCTTATTCTACTGCCATCAAGGATATCCTTCTAATACATAGGATGCTGCTTTAACATGAGTCACCACTAACATCCTTAGCCTAGTCTTATAGCATTTTATCTTATTGCTGAATGCAATTCCCTTAGAGACACTTAAAGTAGATGGATATCATACCTCTCAACTTCTTAGCACAAGAAATCTGGACAAAGCCAAAAATAACGGGAAGCACAAAGGACCCAAAATAAGAACATACAAGGATTTGAAGTCTGAAACTCATATGTCCATCATTATTTAATGACTTCAATCCTCAGTTATTTTCCAGAAAACCACAAATTGTATGAGGAACAGATTAAAAATATGAAGCAAAAATCTGGACATTCCGTGAAAATTTGGACAGTTGAGAGGTATCAGTGGATTTTAGAGAGGTAAGTCCATAAGGCCTGTGAATATTTCAAACCTGTTAATTACATGACATACAGGTAACTGTAAAGTTTATTGGATGATGTTTATCAAAATATGCATTCAATTAATCTAATTAATAATTAATCTAATTAATCTTATTAATAATGCCTTTGGTTGGGTAGTAGAAATTCTTCAAATGGCAGGCACTAATTACATGGTACATGGATTTTAACAATAAGGAGTAATTTATTTTTATATAGGAATTAAGTCATCTTAACCCCTTACAAATACGATGTTTAAGACTACTAGTGAAGTGACTGAATGCCATACTTCTCAACTTCTTAGAGCAAGAAATCTGGACAAAGCCGTAAATAAATTTGGGAAAAGGGCCCAAAAATAGGGGCAATTTTTAAATATTGCTCTTACAAACTTAGAACGTTGATAGAATAATAGGTTTTGCATTAGCATGAATTTTCTGAAGGTTATGAAGTCTGAAACTCAAATGTCTGTCATTATTTTCTAGCTTCAATCTTTAATGATTTGCCACTAATTTGCCAGAAAACCAGAATTTTATGAAAAATGGACCAAAAATATGATTCAAAAATCTAGACATTCTGTGAAAATCTGTACAGTTGAGAGGTATGCTGAATGCATTGCGGAAGTCAGTATACAAATATTCCCTCAAATATAGAGCCCGGGAACTGAATTCACTGCTTTTATGGGATGGGAAAATCAACAGGTCCTAGTGCAGACAGTGCATTGGATTCTACTGCTTTTGCTGATCACCCAGTAGTTTTCCACCAGCATTGGTAGAAGGGGCCTCAGCCTATTTATTTTTCTTCATAAATTTATTTTTATTTAAACGTATTTTTGTTACCTTACATGTCCCACTGGTTTGAAGCACATTTTCAAAGCAGGCCCATTAAGGCACTTCCTTTGAATCACTTGGCAAATTGAGACTGGGGAAATAAAATCATGGATTAAGCTCTTTAGCAGCTTGAAGCCTTAACCCCCTTTACAAAACTACTAGACAGTGAGGCAATTTATAAGACAGTTAGTTCTGAATAGACATAGTCTAGCTGTATTTATTGTAGTGTACTGCACAGACAGCTTATGTCAAAATGTATCACCTCTGTACGATACCCCATTATGCTCAGATGACGATGCTTTATCAGTTATGACAACAGTCCCCGCCTGGGAATAAAACCCACAAATTCAAAGATAACTTCCTAGGTCATTCTAGACAAGTGGCCAATGAGACAATTTAGAAGCTTAACCTAATGTCTTATTTTCCCAGAACATTTTTTTTTTAAATTACATACTTAGAACCAGATAGTTGGTACAGCAGACAAGTACATGCTGAAGGGTGTCAAACCCAGAGTACAGTGAGCAGCTGATTGATAGCACAGCTTGTAGCCTTAATATTCTATGCTGCTAGAACATAGAAAAACTATAGCTTCCTGTTAGGTAATCAACGCATAGGTTCCCACATGACAGGTGGGTATGTTTATCACTATGCAAATGAAGAAGACAGGCCGAGTGATGTCAGTTGATCCAGGTGACGCTGAGCAGCAGTAATAAAGATGCAAAGACTGTCCTACCAAAGCAACTCAAGCATCAAAACAGTCAAACTGGGGAAGAAAAATGAGATTATGTGTCCCTGGAAGTGATTAAAGAATATGACATTCAGCTGCAATATGATGGTGTCTTTTGTTAAAGAGTTCACAATACTTGGTCTAGTATTAACATGCATATCTTTTAATGTTCCAAAAAAGTCAGGTAGAAAATGTTTTTGTCATTGATGAAATGAACTTTCTGTAATAGTTCAGCACTTAAGGAATGTATCAGAAGTAACAGATGATCACTAGATATCTCAACAATGGTCAAAACCCAACAGAATTTCTCAGTACCATAAAGTAGCCAAATCTTATGTATTTAAATAAGAAACATGGTGCAAAGTACTTGATTCAGTTGCTGAATACAAAATGGGTGTGTAATATTGGACTTCAAAGAATATTCAGTCCCCATGGTCTAATTAGAGCACTGCATAACATTACGGAAAACACTCAAGTTAACAAAGAACTGGGATAACTTAAAGCAGCCTATGCAACATTCAGTACATCCTTATGTGAGAAGCCAGATGCTCATAGTCATCAACATACACATTCCTAGGATCAAATATGGACAGCGCTTCACTATTGCAAACTCAGCTGTTATATCCTACTATTGCACACCACTGAGAATAAAATGCTACACATCCTCCTCCTATTTAACAATGAAAACCCCACTGCACTACAGTAAAGAATGGTAGATGGCTTACAGTTTCAGCAAGAAGTAAGCTACTGCTTAACACCCTTACTTACAGGCTCCTTGATAACGGATACTGTCTATGGTTAAAGACCAGTCTCGTTAATAGGGATTGTAATTAAACTGTTAAAAATACAGCATGCATTTGGTTAGCCAGACTCCCTTACAAACTAGCCACCCCTGAAAAAGCCATCTATAAAAATGCAACTTCCAGTTGAACAACCTCCCTGAAGACATAAGACAAGTGAATTAATTTACTAGCTTCAAACTACAACTATAAAAAACTGCTAAAACAGCATGGTTGTTAGTGCTTCAGAGATGCAGGCTAGAAGGCAACTATAATGTAAGGAGCAAGTATGCATTCCATCTACTGGTATGACACCATCTCTGCTGTTATCAGATTCACTGGAATGCTTATTTGGAATTGAAATGTAAACTCATTTTATCTGCCAGTAAAGAATTGTACCTACCAGAAAATTCAAAATGATCTATTCCTAAATAAAAACTCACTACTGCGCTATATTTACAACAACATTTCTTTCAATGTCTATGTAACTTTCTATGTAAATAGTTCTGCATTCTGCTGCATATTTAGTTGTATTGCCTTGATCTCTGACCCAAGATGAGATTGAAAAGGGTCCATAGGCCACTTTACCTACTCAATTAACAAATGTTAAATAGATAAATTCTATATTGTATTATATCTGTGGTTCTCAGAAATCAAACGTGACACCTTACTGCTTAAGATTCTAAATATGCTCACAATTACTGCATTCGTGCCTTTCTTTGATGTTAGCTAATGATCATACAGACTGAAGAGATTACACAGATTCATACAAAGAGGAAAGCCATGTAAGAAAGAATGGAGAATCCCTGCACGATTTCAGTGTGCATTTGATAGACTGTGATTAGTTGATGTACCATAAGATGGGACATTAATTTGCTGTTATTAAAAATGATATTATGAGGTGAAATCTGGGAATTATACTTATGCTTTTATGTATAATTTCTTATCAATATCATAAACTCAATACAGTTTTTTATTCACCTATATATCTGTATATTCTAGGTTTAATATATTCCAAAAAAGTAAATTGCCGTTTTCTAAGTGGTATAAATAAGAAGAGACACAGTAGAAATGCAAGTTGTAGTTGTAGTGCTCTGGCCTAAAATGCAAAATTCCATGTGTTGCTTTCATATTCAGACAGTCTTTGACTTGCTCGAATTTTTCCTCAAAAAAGTCGAAAAGTAGTGTCCTTGACCAAAAGGTTGTAGCAGGAGATACACATGCATGTTCACTGCGCCTCTTTTACTGTCTGAATTCTTTTGATTTCCCACTTTAGCTTCTCTTCATTTCATGAGAGAACAGATCCACATGAAAATATATATTTTTTTCTTCTGAATGAAAGGATTTCTGTCTAAATTATATTTCAGGAAAAGTTAATGGTCAGCAGTTCTATAATCTATGAGAATGATTCCGGCAAAGCCCTTTAATCCTTAGCAAACAGAAAAAATAATATTGGTGAAAAGTAATAAAATTGGTTTCTTTATGAGGAGCTTCTTCTGTGACATGAAGAATAGAAATGTCTGTAGTACAGTTGGCTGATTTACATATAAATCAAACATG
The DNA here is from genome assembly GCF_019279795.1 of Protopterus annectens. NCBI lineage: Eukaryota > Metazoa > Chordata > Ceratodontiformes > Protopteridae > Protopterus > Protopterus annectens. Next base: position 848,737,007 of record NC_056745.1, read on the forward strand.
TCTGCTACTCTAAGAAAAGACAGTTGTCATTGCCTTTGAATCTAGATATATTTGCAGCAGAAAAAATTGCTGATGCCCAATTTAGTTAACTAATTTAATGAATGGAAAATGCCAGTAATATTTAATTTACACCACTGTCTTTTATAAAATTAATAAAAGTATCACGTCTCTTGACACATTCATTCAATTCTGTAATAATTATGCAGTTGCTGTATTTCAGACAGGTTGCATTTTGTGCTATTGCCTGTGGCCGATTGTATAATGCACAGGTGATCTAAACTGTAAATTAAAATATGGATTACATTACAGTTAGAATCACATTTCCATGAATTCTTGTGTGAAGCAGCATTCATAAGAGCAGCAGAAAGAAGCGTGCAGTCCTTCTGACATTATTATCAACCTTTAGAAACTTATTGCCAGGTTGGGAAGGCCCTCGATCTGAAGATTAGTTGTTTTGGAATGTGCTTAAAAATGCTACAAGCAAAAGGAAAGTATAGGAAGTTTGAAGAAAACATTTCTTAATTGAGCTGTATATTTTTTGTCTTTGTTTCCTTATTTCACCACAAGGACTAAATAAGTAATTAGTAATATGTGTTTACAGGTACTTACTAGACTATTGATCTATGAGGATCTTAAGAAGCCTAGCCTGTATTGTTATGGTAGTTTTTAGCACTTATATTTTGCAATATGAATCTCAAAAGATAGGTTGCACAAGTATATGTTGGTTACTTGCAAGTTTAACCTGTTCATGAAGGCAGTTGGAGCTAAACCAGATGTGAATTTGAAGTTATCTATCCATTCATCTAAGTTGTGTTTGAACAGAGTGAGAGAAGTACTCTAACTTACTGGGGGGTATCTAGTTCCATAGAAGTGCTATTTTCTGTGATGCATGCCTTTCTATCCAGCTTCTGTTAATCTTGCAAAGGAGATTGAGGTCTTGAGCAAATTTTCTGATAGCATTGGACTGTAATAGGTCTAATAGAATGGTATTTGTTGAGGCTGTGTATTTGTGACAGAGATTACGTCTCGGTAGCCTGAATGATATTGAGAAGATAGACAAGACTTTGCAATGGTCTGTGTAGTTTTTATATTTAGTGTCTTTATTTTTTAGTGAGGAAGCATTGTGGTCATTCCAGCTGCTACAAGTGTTTGGACATGTACATATGGAAAAGGGTATTATTCTGAATGATTGGCATGAGTACAGAAGAAGTGTGACCATGGATCTGTATGCCATATCCTTCAATATAAGCTGTGTGATGAAAAAGGACTTTCTTACAATAATGTGTACATGGTAATCAAAGGACAGTTCATTTTCAACATAGGCTCTCAGATCTTTAACTACGGCATGTTGTCAGTGTGGTAGTTATAAAGGGAGTCACACCTGCTGAAGGATATGAGTATAAATTCTTTGCCATTTAGTTTCAGTCCATGGTTTTGGCACTAGATATTTGGAACAAGCCCAATTGTGGGATTATGATGTCCACTCAAAAGTTTATGATGGCAGCAAGTTTGCAGTCATTTACAAACTTGGTCAGCCACAATACCTTAACATTAGCTTTGACCACCAAGAATTAATGGTCATAGGGAAGTGGCCCAATGACTGGTGACACAGAACCACTCACCCTTACTTCCTGTGTTCTATTTGTAAGCCAGTTGGTTATTTTTTTATTTTTTTTTATTCTACATTTGTTGACTGGGATAGTCCAACTGGATGCATGTCTATTTTCAGCGGAGGCCCGGGGAGAAAAGCTCCAAGGGTAACCAGATACAGCATTACATAACACCAGCATTACATATTACAAAAAGACTATTTACAGTGATTACATAAGTAAGCAAGCTAAACAAGTTCCACAGGTTACAGTTAATCCCGAGCGTAAATCAGGATTAAATTAAATTACACAGTAAACTGGTTAACAGATTTTTACACATTCTAGAGAGAGTTAGCCAGGCTTGATACACTGACATAGTCAGTTAAGTGCCAAATGTTGTTTGAGTCTAGTTTTAAATTGACCTAAGGTAGAAAGTAAGGTAAGATCAGCTGGAAGAGAGTTCCAGGGTCTACTTACAGAGTTTGCAAAGTGAGAGTCACCGGCTGTGTTATTAATTTTGCTAGTCTGAATTAATAGTTTGTTAGAGGATCAAAGTGGTCTAGGATTGCTATAGGGGGTGATAATATTTTTAAGTGCAGGAGTACTGTCCGGATTATAGAGGATTTTATAGGCCATAATCAGTTGGTTATACTGGATTAGGCTGGGTAGTTCAAGCAACCCAAGCTGATTTAGATTGGTGCAATGATGTGTCCTAAAAGGCAGCCCAGTGGCAAACCTGGCAATGTGGTTGTAGCAAATTGAGAGTTTGTTAAGGATAGTCTTGTTTAAATTCGGAAGTAGAGGGGATGCATACAGAAGGGTTGAAAGAAGGTGAGAGCGAGCTATGGCAATTTTAGCTGGAGGGGTTAGGAAGGCTTTTATTCTGTAAAGTGACCCGAGTTTTTTATTGATGGTGTTGATAGTTTGGTTAACATGTAGGTCAAATTTTCGATTATTATCTATGATGACACCTAATAGTTTTGTAGAAGGGTCAGGGGAGATTATTGTGCCATCATTTGAATTTATGGTAAAGGTGAAAGTGGTAGACCTACGTGTTGGTGAAAATAACAGCATTTTAGTTTTTTTGGGATTTAGGATCAGACAACATTCAGAAACCCAGTTTTCTATTGTATTAAAGGTGGTCTGTGTAGCTGACCATAACTCTACTGAAGATGTGGCCGAGCAAATTGGAGTAGAGTCATCAGCATTTTGGATACAGCTGACTTTTGGGATGACAGTATAGAGGTCGTTAATGAAGATGGAGAACAGCAAGGGCCCTAATATAGAGGCTTGTGATACTCCAAGGGTGTTAGGTAGAAGATTAGAGACTTTGTTCTGCCAGAGGACAGCCTGCTGTCAACCATTCAAGTAGGACTGAAACCATTGAAGGGCTCTAGTATCTAGGCAGAATGTTTCAGGGTGTGGATTAAAAGTTGGTGATCAACCATATCGAATGCCTTAGAAAGATCCAAAAAGAGGGCTGAGGATATATAATTATTGTTGTGATTATGGTTTATGATGTTGATAAAGGCTAGGAGGGCTGAAGTAGTGCTGTGATGAGGACGGAAGCCATGCTGAGTGTCTGCCATAAGGTGATTCTGGATTAGGTGGTGCATGAGTTCTCTATGAATACATTTTTTCTTAATCTTTGCAAGTGGAGAAAGTATAGTTATTGGCCTATAACTGGAGAATTCAGTAGAGCTGCCTCCTTTGTGAAGTGGGATTACATAGGATATTTTCCAGATGGTGGGAATTTTAGCTTCTACTATGGTTCAATTGATTAGTATTGAGAAGGGGTAAGCAATAGCATCAGCTGATTTTTGTAGGTACTCGTCAGGGAGTTGATCAGCAGAACGTGTAGTAGGTTTTAATTTTTTGATCAAGGTACGGATAAATGAAGTGGTGACTGGTTGGAAGCTGAACGCGAGTAGGTTTCTAGGGGTGGTACTTTCAGGACCAGGGGAGCTAGGAGGTAGTTGGCTAGCTACGGCTTGAATTGTCTCAGTAAAGAATTGGTTAAAACTGTCAGAAACTTCTTCAGGGGTTTTATCAATAGTAGCAGCAGGGATTGGGGTTGATGTTTGTCCAGGATGTAGTAGATTATTTAAACCTGCCCAAAACTTCTGAGGGTTATTTTGATTTACTGTCTGTAAATTACAGTAGTATTGTTTTTTGTCTTGTAAAATGGATTTTTTAGTTTCGTTCCTGGATTGCCTGTATTTAATGTGATCTTGGGGGTCTTTAGAAGAATGCCTTATAGCCCATGCTTTGTTTCTAAGGGTAAATTTGAGTTTAGCCTCTTTAGAAAGCCATGGTGCAGTTTTTGCCTTTGTTCTCTTTGAATGAACAGGAGCATGCAAATCAAGGATCTCAAGGAATTTGTTGTTAAAGTATGCTACTGCTTCCTCTAAGGGGAGGTGTTTTAGAATAGACCAATTACAGGAGTTTAGTTCTTGTTGGAATTTGGCAGAGTCAAAGTTTTTATTGTTTCTAACCTTTCTGAGTAAGTGTTGTTGGGAATTAATGGCTTTGTGCTTAATTACATATGTGAGAAGGTGATCGCTTAGGCCATCAGGGAGGGTACCAGAGGTGTACAGTCGGGGGTGACTATTTATGAGTACCTAGTCAAGTATGCTTTCTTTTTGGTTGGGTTTACCTATCCTGGTGGGGTGGATATGATTTGTGTAAATGCATGCAGGTTAATATAGGTAGTTGGGAATTCTGAGGAACAGGTGCCCCAGTCTATGTTAAAGTCTCCAAGTAGTAGGGTTTCTTGGGGGTAGTGACATGATAGTCAGTGCAGGATACCTTCAAGTGTAGATATATTGTTACCTGGGGGAATGTACATACAGATGATATTAATGCATTTATTTTTATTAAGTTGCAATTTGGTGGCAAGAATCTCTGAGCTATTAATCTGAGGTGGTTGTATTACATCTATGGTGACATTCAACTCAGATTTATAGAGTACAGCTACCCCACTGATTATCCAGTGAATTACATGGGAGTTAACCTTTAAATTGAAGAGTTTATTGATTGTGCCTGAGCGTTGAATGGTGTCAAAGGCCTTTGCAAAGTACAGATAGACAGTGTGCACTGATTTGTCATTGTTCTTTGTCTTAGTCACTTCACCAAATTCAACCAGGTTAAGTAAGCAGGATTTGTACTTGATGAGTTCAAACTGGATTGTGTCAAAAGTCTCTAAGTTACCTATATCCTTATTTGCTTGTTCCTTAATGATCCTTTCAATAGCCTTCCATGGCCTTGCAGATGTTTTGTTATTCTTGCATGCGGTGAGTTTAGTGGGCTTGTTTTGAATTATTTTGTATTCCTCTGCTATCATAAGTTGCCTGTATAGCAATGTGCTGCTACTTGCTCAGCCATTTAACTGTGCACTTTATAGACACAGGCACTTAGAACCATAGATTCCTCAAGCTAACCTATTCTAGAAGTTCTAAGTGGACTTAACAGTCACTAGTTGCACAAGTGGCTCATTCCTCTTCATGTTTGGACTTGCATAGTAAGACTTAGACAGCGCACAATTTAAACAACTCCTAATCTCTTAGGCACTACCTGGTGCAGATCAAAGCATTATCACTGAGATCTGGTTCTAGGGCAGTGTATGCACTGTTTATTTTTTTATTTTTATTATTATTATTGCTAGTATTATTATTTTTTTAGTTTTAGCATATTTAGACTAGTTAGAAAAACACTTAAGTGCTCTGACTAAGGATTTAATATGGTGTAGAGAGGCCAGAAACAAAATAGCTATTTCTTGTAAAATTGTAAGACAGAACACAAGTGGAAAAAAAAAGTCCAAAGGTATCTACATAAAGTTTCTTCAACTAGTTAATATATTTTTTCTGGCTTTACCCACACACCACCATCTTTATTCCAAAGCTACTTCTATTTTTATAGATCTAAGCCTTGGAAGAATGGCAGAAACTTTTTGTTGTAGCAAGATGTGTGTTCACAGCATTAGCATAGGTAGAGAGGCATGAAGGGGGCACCCACACAATGAGCACGGTATTACTGGGCATGATAAGAAAATGTTGATTGATTGGTAGTGCAGTACAAGCATTTGCTTCTCTACTGGCATGTCTAAAAGCCAGTAGAGAAGTGGATGCCAAGACTTCTTTTGTGGTCAGCACTTCAGTGCCTCATGTATGGCATAAGTTGTATCAAGCTGTTTTCTATGTTTTTTTTTTTTTTTTATTTATTTGTATTTATCATTTGTTGACCAGATTAGTCCCATTAGGCTGGTATCCTCTTTCAGAGGAGAAATGTTTTCAGGTGATGTGGGAGAAGATAAAATATTGTTTGGTGATGGTGAGGAGATTGAGAGGGGGATTGAGCTTTATGCAGTGGTGGGGATGTATTCAGAAGAAGATTTCCAGAAAAATCTATTTGAAACTGCAGAGATGCCAGAAAATGTGTTATTTCAAACCTCCAGTCAGTATGGTTGTGAGATGAGTATCTGGAGGAGCTAATTAATCAGAGTGAGACAGAAAGTGGATCTGCTGTATCCTGGACTGACATTATGGAAACAATAGAATAGGGAGAAAAAGAAAAGGAAAAACAGCCAGAGAATGTTCCAGAAAGAAAGTCCTATGATCAAATGGTGGGAGAAGGAGCTAAGGAGAAGACAGAGATGAAGGAAGTAAAGAAAAAAATATGTTGTTTGGGTGAGCAGTAAAAAAGAAAAAAGGCCTGGACAGATATGAGGTATGGGACAACATTATTTCACCTCTGGGTGTAAAAGGTGAAGAGGTAAAAGCTTTCATTTTAATGAACAAATACACTTTTTTTTACTTATTTTCTGAATTTGGTCAGGCTATGGAAAACTTTTTGGGGCTTATCAAAAAAAGAAAGCAGACTTTGCATTGTCAGAATATGTCGTGCAAGCCTTTTTCAGGCAAAAAAAAAAAAAAAAGAATCTTGATTCAGTTTAGAATTGAAGTCAGAGCAAAAGAACCAAGAGAATATTTGTTGACAATATGTAAAGAAGTGTTGGACACTACCAAAATCTATGATGAAAGAGGATTATGGACTGGGGATTGGAAATGTGGAGTAATTTTAAAACTGGAAAATGACAATGTGATACACATACCTAGCATTGTCAACGTGCATGGCAATAGAGGTTTTGTGAGGTACAAAAGACAATCAAAGATTTGTTATTTTTGTGGAAAAAGTGATCATTTAGTTAAAAAAGATGTTATTTATGTGGTCAGACAGGTCATAATGCAAAGAAATGTAAAGCAAAATGTGAGAAATATGGTAATACAGGAGATTCATGGTTAGAATGTGATGGAGAAATACAAGAAAATGAAAACGTAATTATACAAGAAAAGGAGTTAGAAAAGAATGCTATACCATTACAAATAACAGAACAAGAAAAAACATAGACATGGTATTTAAATTTAAAGGGAAAGAAAAAGAGACAGATGAAACAAGTGAAGAAGAGCAGCATGTAGTAAAAGGCAAGAAATTTCAATTGAAAAGAGAGGGCAAAAGAAAAAAATTGAAAATATAATGGTAAGATAGAATAAGAAAGGTAAGGAATAAGATTATTCTAATAATTGTTCTAAGCTGAAAATATTAGCTTTGAACATAAACATTATGAAGAATATTAAGAGAAGAATTAGTATTTGACAATGATGTGCTGCGGTAAATGTACAAGTAATAATATTAGAACACATTAGAATGCTGACAGAAGAAGAAAGGATGCAAACAGAAACAAACTTTGGAATGGTACTGTTATTTGAAATATAGACAAAGAAACATGTTCAGGTGTATGTATACAATGCAAAGAAAATATAAAAAAAATTAGATATTACAATACTAGAACTAGGCCGAATAGCAGTAGTAGATGGAAAAATATGTATATAGACTAATACCTTTATATGGACACGTGACAAAAAAAAGAGAAACAATGTTTAAAAGTATACCTAATTATGTCTGTGTTAACATGGATATAATAATGACTGATGGCTAATTGCAATTTGAGAAATAAAAAGTATAGTTGTGATGTTAAAATGTTTACTGAAATTATGAAAAGTGAAAAATTAAAAATATGGGAAAATAGACAATGGACTTACAAAAGAAATTAAATTAAGACAGAAATTGATTATTTTTTATATCAGAAGGTCTAAAAATTATACACTAAAGGAATTGAATACAATGGGTTCTCTGATCATGTGGCAGTTTGGAAAAGAATTCATGAAAATGAGGAAAATATTAAAATATGAAAAGGCATAAAAAGAGTAAATGAAACAGAGTTAGATGCCGGAGAAAGAAAAGAAAATACGAAATTCTGGCACCAACATATCAGTATGAGCAATTTTAATGAAACTTGGACAATATGGTGGATTCAGTTCTAAAAGAAATACAAAAAAGTATTATTAGAATGTATAGAAAAGAAAAGGAAAACAGAAAAAAATGGAATACAAAATATTAAGTCAAGAAATATTTAAGGACGTGATAGCGAAGAAAAAATAATTTTACAAAAAAGGAAAAGAATTATACAGAAGAAATCAGAATAAGATTAATAAATTATATAGGCAAAAATATTGCTTACAAGGAAAAAAGAAGTAGCACCATACTTATGCAAGATAGTAAAATAAGGAAAGATAATAAGATTAAAAAATAAAGAAGGAAAACAAATTAAAAAGAAGAAATATATAAAATAATTATAGAATACAGATTAGATTTATATAGTAAAAAAGAAGTTAACAGAACAAATTTATAATGGTGAAAAATTAAATACAGAAGATAACGAATATTTAGGGGAAAAGTAAATATAAATGAAGTCAATGAGATCATGAAAGATATTAACATTAATTCAGCTACAGGTTTGGATAAAATTGAATGTAGTATGTATAAAGAAATGTATGATGTTAAAAAAGTGGTATTTATAGAAGTAATGAAGGAAATGCTAGAAAGAGGAATTAAGTATAAAGAAATTTGCATGGGTGTGATAAAATTTATTTTAAAGAAAGGAAATAAAGATAAAATAAACAACTGGAGACCAATTACACTTAGTAACACAGACTGTAACATTTTCATGAGAATAGTTACTAAAAGACTATAATGTAAAATTGAAAGATTATACGATCAGTGTTTGGGAGAAAAGGAAAGGAAAGGGGAATCAAGACATATTGTGGATAATAAAGGAAGTAATTGATATTATTAATTAAAAAAGTGGAAACAAAAAATTTGTGATCCTAAAAACAGAGGTGGCTAACTTCACGGCACCCATGCAAATGGAGAATAGTTGCATGACTGCAGAATCATACACCAGTGCACTGTACGAACACACACAAATGCATGGATCTCACCATACCCAATAGAACCACTCTCCTCCAAAAAAGGAAGCCAAACTGGTGGTCCCCTGCCATAAACAAACTCTACAACAGAAGGAGGAAACTGATGCAGAATAAGGTGAAGTCCCAAGAATGGAAAAACTCCCTTATCTGCTTCAACAAAAAGTTGATATCCTTCATCAAATCCTCTAAAGCTAGGTATGAAAACAGAATTGCATAAGATAGTAAAGACAACCATGAGGCCTTCTATAGTTATGTAAAGAATCTCCACGGCAAGACCTAGATTTGCTCTGAACTACTGCACAATGGTAACTAAACTCTCCAACTCTTTTTCAAAGTTGGTTTCTTCTGTGCATAATCTTGATGTATATAAACCCTGTCCCACTACTATGCTCTTAAAAGTACATCTAGGATGCATACTTGAAAATTCCAAATAGTGATTGCTCCAGCAATCTTTCTTATATAGAGAAGCTGACATGCCATGCCCTGTGACTTTAGTTATTCTTACATCCAGAAAATCTATGGATTTGAAATCACTTTTTACTGTAAACCATAAAAAATTAGTGGTTGTCTCTAAATGCTTAACAAACCTTGTTAGTTCATCCTCACTATGTTGCAATAGAATATAAACATAATCCACAAATTGAACATAATGCAGTAGGTACTCGCTCCACCATTGATCATTAATATATATATTAATTTCTTCCCAATACGCCAACACTAGGTTGGCGTATGAGTTTGCACAGGGTGTGCCCATAGCCACACCCTGTTTTTGCCTATAGTGTGTACCATTACACATAAATACATTATTTTCAAGTATGAGTTGTAGATCTTCCAGAATCAACTGTTTTGTTCCCCCATTAAACACTTTCTTTACTTTTAGTACTTCCCTAAACCCTTAGAGTTGGAGAGTTTATAGAACCACATGGTACAAAGGGTTACACGAGCAACCTGATGCAAGATGGGTTATAAATAGTGAAGAGAGATAGAAAAAGAAAGGCTAGATCATGGTTTAAAGTTAATGAGACACAAAGCCATGAGAATAATACAATGATACAAAAAAGCAACAAACATAGGCTTATGCTACAATACAGCAACAATATTAATGGGGTCTGCAAAATAATTAAACAAAACTGGAAAATCTTATTAAGTGAGGATAGATTTAAAAATATAGTGAACAAAGAACCAAGCTTTGGTTTTAGATGCAACAGTAATTTGAAAGATATGTTGTGTAAAGAACCAAGAATGAGAAAGAAACCTAGGTTAACATCAGATAGAATAGGTACTTTTCCTTGCAGGCATTGCACTACTTGCGTCATGATTAATGACAAGAATAGCTTTGTTCATCCCATAAATAAAAAGGAATATCTTTTTAAATTGTATGCAAACTGCCTTACGGAAAATGTGGTATATCTAGTGACATGTCAATCATGCCCCAGTTACTATGAAGGGAAAACTAACTGTAAACTGAAAATTAGGATACATCACCTACACAGTATTAGACAGAAAGATTAATGTAATGTTCTATATATGCATACTTTTAAGAATCCAACACATACCTTCAAATTCATGGTTATACAGATTACTCATGAGTAAAAAAGGGGGGGCATAGTGAATGTTACAGAGTGCAGTGAACTGCACTGGATTATAGAGCTAGCAGCAAATCATCCACCAGGGTTGAATACATGTATACCTTTAAGACCAGCCCTTAGGAAAAGGAGGGCAGTGAGATGACTGGTGGTTGTATTTTCAAATGTATTTAAATAGACTTCATGAATGCTGTTATATTGTTTGATGAAGGGTTATCCTGAAAGTGCTCAGTTTTATCATCATTTTACCTGTTTTTATGGAATAAAAGTTTGCACAGCCTGTTTGGACTTGACTGTTTTCTTGGATTTACACTCAGGAATCATAGAAAAACTCAATAAGCTTAGCATCAACCCCTATATCACTAAGTGGGTTGCAAACTGGCTCACAGATAGAAGTCACAGTTTGAAAGTAGCTGACTCCAAGTCAGACTGCCGATTAGTCACGAGTGAATCCCACAGGGTTCGGCCCTGGGTCCCCTGCTGTTTGGTATCTACTTCTCTGAAGTCCAGGCCAACACGAAGGGACTCTGACTGACAAAGTTCACAGACAATTGTAAGTTGGAAGCTATTATTAACTCCCCTAGTGATGCTGACATCCTACAGAATGGCCTCACTGAGATCAACGACTCATGTCAGAACTATGACCTTAAGCTCAATGCCAAAAAATGTGTCGTTATCCCCTTTGGGAAAAACCCAGTTCCCATAAATTACCACATCGATGGTAGTCCACTGAACACACAAGACGTTCTAAGAGATATGGGAACACAGGATGACAGCAAGCTCTCTTTTGATCACCACATTGCCACTGTGGTCAGAAAGTCCTTCTATGTTGCACATCTCATTACTAAGGATTTTGCATCCAGGAAGAAAGAGGTCATTGTCTCCCTCTACTCTTCCCTCATTAGACAAATCATCGAGTAAAATGCCCCATTTGGCATGTACCTCACTAGACACCAGCAACAACTGAAGAGGCCACAAAAGTACCTCACAAAGAGGATCCTAGGCCTTACAACACTTGTCCTATATGGACAGACTCAAAAAACTCCAACTATTCTCTGTCTCATATTGCCTACTTTTAGACGATCTCTACTTGACTTACAAAGCATTGTCTACATCTAAAGAAATCCCAGTCCCTCCACACCAAATGCTCCAGAGACCTCAACCTCATTACCACAATTAACAGAACATACTGGAGTGACAGGTTCATAACCCAAACACTGCCCTGGCTATGGAACAGACTTCCGATACAGGTCAAGCAGAGCACCTCGCTGACCCTCTCCAAGAGAAATCTTGATGAGTGGATGGGAAACAGAAATTTCACTCCGGGGATAACACTAGTGGAACTAAGGTCAAGTGGCACTATGCCAGGGTAATCCTATGGCTAGGCTTGTAAAGGCCCCAGAGCCATTAGCCTAGTACACACCTATGAATCTATGAACCTTTGATAGGTGATGTCAGTAAGGCATATGATAATATGCGGTATAAAGTATTATGGGGAATTTTACAAGCATACAACATAAGTGAAAATATTACAAGTAATTAAATCAGTATATGGCAAGAATTATGTGAAATTGAATGTAAACAATTGGATTGGGGAAAATTTGAAAACAGAGTGTGGTATAAAACAAGAATGTACTGCAAGCAATATCATTTTTGCTATAATCATGAACACAGTAGTAATGGAAATGAATAAAATATCAGGTAAGAGAGGATATAAAATGACAGAGAAGATACAGTTACCAATAATGTATACTTATGCTGATGATATTGTAGTAATAGCAAAAAATAAAGTCTGGATGGGAAAATAAATAATGAAAAATTGAGTGCACAGTTGAAGAAAATTGGTTTAAGCATAAATAAAGAAATAAATCAAGGGATTTGGATATGAAGGTATTATAGAAGGTGTGGAATGTAATGAAAAAATATAGATATTTTAGGAATAGTATTTAGAAAGACAGAATACAGACATGAACAATGAGATATAATTATTAAAGGAAGCAAAAACATGATTACATTCTGGAGGACATATAGGCTTTTATAAAATAAAGTACGTTTAATAAACACCATAATAATAGGTAAAACAGGTTATACTGCAAATGTTTATATAATGCCAATGAAATATGAAAATGAAATCATGCAGATGATTTTTCATTTATTTTAGTGGTCAAGACTGAAGCCGGTTAAGAGGGAAATTTTGTATATGAAAGATGAACAAGTGGGATCGGGGCTGATAAATCCAACTGTGGATGCAGCCTCTTTAAGTATGTATAAAGAACTAAAAGGAATAATGAAAAATAATGAAGACTTGACAGAAACAGTAATATACTGTAAACAAAGAGAAATGGAAGAAATTGAAATGAAAAAAAAGATGTAAAAGTGTTATTCATGAAGAAATGAAAGAATTTTACATTAAAATTGTATTGTGGAAATTAAAAAAAAAAAATGTGATAGAAAAGCACAGAAAAGAATAGTGTGTTAACATTATGATATCCTTTTATTTTGTAGGTCCATGGAAAGAGATAGAAATAGATCATTACTAATGAGATACAGGAATTATAAAAATATTAAAGAATGTAATGATTTTTAGTGGAGGTTGTCCATAGGAAAATTGCCAGTGGGGACAAATATGCCGTACAAGAGAAAACAGGATAGAATATGTAATAAATGTAAAGAATTGGAAACTACAGAACATTTTTTTTAAATGTGAGAGAATTCAAAAACTGTGGAAAGAAGTATGCAAACATGATTTCATTAAAAGTTATTTAAATTTAGAAATGTTAAACATGGACATGATAGATTATGGGGTTTATGGGACAAAATCCCAGAATGAAGCTAAGAAAATGGACAGAATCATAGTCTATATAACCTGAACTATATAGAATGAGAGACTTAATGAAATCAGACACAATGGATAATGGACATATGAACATTGACAAAAATACTGGAAAAATGTGGTTTTGGCTGTGGATAAAAGAGTGGGGGTGCTTAAGATGGAAATATCAATGTATTGAATGATGTTAAAATAACTATGTAAATATATAATAATATGAATTGTATATATGTATACAAATAAAAAACTACTCTCTTTTCCCTCAAGTTAGAGTTAAAGAACACAGACAGGGAAACTAGACATAGTTCGGAGTGGAGTGCCATTTTGAGAAAATGGAGGAACATACTTTTTTTTTTACTCCATAAGAACTTTTAAATCTATCAGAGAGTGAATGGAGACCTAAATCGTTACAATTAAAGTATGCTTCTTCTTCAATCAAAAAGTTCAAAGCAAAATAAGAGTGCACAACAGAAAAAGTTAACCTGAATAAACAAACACAATTAATCAGATTCTCTTAGGAGACAAATTCGTAGTTAAAGAGCTAAGACAAAGTAAAACACAAATGGAGCAATGTCAGTTACTGTGGGGAAGCTATATTCTGGAAGATATTTTGGAGGATTCTGGAGGGCACTGTATTGCTGCACATGCATATAAACCTCTGGGATGAAATAAGTGGTTTCTTGTCTCATGCAGAAGTAAGCCAATATTCAGGTCTGTGTGACCCAGCCAGTACCTCAAAGTCCATTACTATGGTCCTAGGAGAATTCAAGAATGAAGCGCAAGTAAACAACAGTGGGTTTTCAAAAGTTGGGAATAGAAGAATCTCTCTATAATTCTTACATATTTACACAGATGTTTTTTTGTAAAGAAGTTGTAAAATTGGTAATAAGGACTCACAGGAAGAAGCCATGGGACAGAGGAGAAACAGAAGAGATTCCATTATACTCTGGGTAAACATTGGTACTGCTAGTGACAGAGGTAAATTCCCTGGCTGATATCTTTGCAGACCAGCAAAAGAAAAAAATTCCTAAAGTCTGTGGGAGCATCTGTACTAAATGGGTATGTAGATGTAATTGCTCATCTTAGGGTAAATGTCTGGCTTTGATAGAAGCTGTGATAGAAAAGTTTGCAAATTTGCAGTGCGGTCTTAACCGAGTAATACACACTGTAGTAATCTCTTATTGGTGCGTGTCCATGACACATGTGAAACTGAGATGAAGGAAACAGCGTGTTTGCACCTCTTACTCAACAACTGTTTATTTTCACCTCTTTCTCAACAACTGGTTTGGAACACATGGCTTTGATATCATGAAGGATTGTTGAAAAACATGGAGACCGATAGGCCTATATTTCCTTGATTGCCTACATTCATCTGAGAAGGTAAAATGGGTTTCTAAGTGATAGGTCTATGGATTTCAGCATCTAGCACATAAACTTGTTAAGAAAGAGGGAAAAAGACAGTCAACAGGTAGATTTTATCCTATCCTGTCATTTTATCAGAATACTTATAATGTATAACCATCCTAGAGATTAATATAAGACGTTTGCAAGTCAATGGGAGAATATCTACTTAAATGAGTCAGAAATAAATAGAGAAAAGTGAGAGGGAAAGCCTATGAGTAAATAAAAGAAATAAAACATTGTTATTGCAGCATGAAGAAGCAACGCAAGTCAAAAGGATGCATAATGAAACCTGTAAACATAGATGGTGATGAGTAGAAGTGAATGTTGAAAATCAGAGTTACATGAATACTTCTGAATATTTAGAGAGGAGAGGAGAACAGAGATTCATTGTGTCCTGCCACTTATTGTAGCTTGAAAAAAAAAAAGAGGTTGGTCTCTGTACATGTCTTTTTTTTAATAACATTTACTGTTTCCATTTTGCTAAGTCATGTGACTTATACTATTGGTTTGAAATGATAGAATATGATGCACATTTCCTTGATGATAACTCTCAGACCAGTCAAAAATTTGATCAAGTTAAAGTCAAGCTTGCTGCATAGTATGCCATCATGACATCTTATGAATGTAAGCTTGGACAGGAAGGAATAATTACATAAAAAGTGGCTGACTACTCTGATTGGACAGTAGAGTGACTTTGAAATCAAATTAGTTTTTTTTCCTCTTCTTTTAAGATGTAGTTACCGCTTACTTGGTTATATTAAGTAGGGGATGGAGAACCTCTGTATCATAAGGGGTCTTTGACTTCTAAAGAAGCCCAGATTAAGGAGTTTTCTCTTCTGCTGTGCATTTTTAACTGTTAATATAGTTCAGCCACTTAGCATGCAATTGATCGGCCCATACCCTCTAAGCAGTTTCCTTACAGCCTGACAATTATCATGTCATGTGGTTTATTTGTTGAACATAAAAGCAGGTATATGGATAGGATATGGAATATGGAATATGGCTATGCATAGAAAATCACCATTAATCTTAAAATTTGCCTTGTATATTGTGACCAATAGGGTGATGTTAATGCTTCTAATTTTAGAGTGTGATGACAGTAATAGGAATTAAATGAAATAAAAACATTTATTCTGTGTTTCTTGTTCAAAGCACTCTCAAATTTGTAATTTAGTGCAGAAACATTTGTTTGAATGCATAACAATACTGCATGTATATGAATACTATTAATTAGTTTTAATAAGTACTTCCGTATTTATGTTTTGCTCTTACCTGTGTTATCTGCCACTTGGCCTGGATCACGTCGAAAAAGGGTAATGGGATAATTTTTCCTTGACTAGTTAACAAATAAACAAGCATTCCTATAAACAATTCTAACAGCATAATTTCTGTCTTCTTCCATTTACATAGTACAAACTATAAACTTTAATTCAATCAGGGTATTCCGTGAAGTATTGATACAGTCACTGTGTTCAAGGCTATTGTGTGTTGTCAGCCAGCTAAGATAAGACGTTTATTTGTATTTATTTATTTACATTTGTTAACTGGGTAGTATCCGACTGCCTAGTAGCCCATTTTCTGCAGAGACCCAGGGAGAAAAGCTCCAGTGCAGTGAACCATAGAATAACAGTTATTAGTTATATACATAAACAATGCCTTATAACAAAGTCACATGAACAGCACCAATAATGGAATGAAAGAATAAGAGCACACTTACACAAGCTTAATAACAATCACATGTATAGCTAGCATGCAAAAACATACAGAGACTGTTCATACAATATAATATGTAACCTTGATTGTCAGAGGGAGGTAATAAATCTCTCACTTATGAAGAATTATGTAAAGGTTATAATAAAGGAGATAGTGAATTAGAGAAAGGAGGAGGGATTAGCCAGGAGCTATACAGTTGCAGAGCCAGTGACTTTTCAGATGCTCCTTTAGGGGTGTTTTAAAAGAGGAGAGGTTTGGGTTAGTTTGAATATGTTGAAGAAAAGTGTTCCATTCCTTAGCTATTTTGTAGGAGTAGAGGGAATCACCCTAATAGTTGTGAGGCTGAGTAACCTGTAGCATAAGTTTGTTGGATGATCTAAGGGATCTACAGGTAGAGTTAGGTTGTATCAAGTTTGAGAGAGCTGGACAGTTACTGGGGTTTTGAATGATTTTGTGAGTAAAGATAAGTTGGTTTTGTGATAGGAGGTTTAGCAGTTCTAGCCAGTTGAGCTGTTGAAGAACAGAGCAGTGGTGTGTTTTATGGGGTGTATTGGCTACAAACTTAGCTTTCTTGTTGTAGCATGAGTCTAAGTTGTTTAGGTCAGTCTTACAAAAGTTGGTGAAGATAGTTGAGCAGTAAAGTAGAAAAGATAGCAAGTGTGATCTAGCTGTGGCTAGCCTGACTTTGTGTGTAAGGTAAGGTTTGGCTCTAAGGAGGGTGCCAAGTTTGGAGTGCACTTTGCTGATAGGGAGATGTGTTTATTGAATTTTATGATACACAAATCACTTACTACTCAGGTTAGTCCACCAGTCACAACCAAAAAGAGTCAGTAAATAAAGAAACTGGTGAACAGTCATGGAAACAGTCAATTTCGATGATTCCAAGGCAAAGTAACAGTAGATAAGAATTCTCCAAAACGTAGCTTTTATTTTACAAACAAACGAAGTGGATAAGCGCTTTCACATACACTATGTATATTTCTTCAGATCCTGATACTTGTGGTTAGGCCACAATTTATTGAATTTTAGTCTGTTGTCGATTGCGATACCTAGGAGTTTTGTTTGGTCAGTAGGTTCTATTTTAGTACCATTAGAGGAATGTGTGATGGGTGGTAAGTTATGCACGGACAATTTGTTTGCAAAGATCCTCAACTTGGTTTTGTTTCAGTTAAGAATGAGTTTATGGCTGGAGATATAATTCTTAATGTCTTGGTAAGCTGATTGTGTTAGGTGCTGAAGTTGTTGATGGGAGGGGGGTGAGTAGATAAGAGAGGAATCATCGGCATATTGGATGATGTTGCATATTGAGTGGCTAAATATAGGCTATTGGTAAATATGGTGAAAAGGATAGGACCAAGTATGGATCCTTGGCATACCCCAGTGGTGATGGGTCGGAGTGAAAAGAGACTGCTCTTCCATTTTGTAGCTTGTTGTCGGTTAGTCAGGTAGCTGTGGAACCATGTTAGAGAAGATGGGTTGAGGTTATAAGTTGCAAGTTTATTGAGCAGTAGTTGATGGGATATGGTGTCAAAAGCCTTAGATATGTCCAGAAAGATTGCTGATACTAGCTGTCCTGCATTTTTAAGTTGGCAGATAGTATCAGAAAAGGATATAAGACTGTGTTAGTACTGTGTTTAGGTCTAAAGGCATGCTGGGTGATGGAAAGTAGATTGTTAATGGTGAGGTGAGTCATGAGTTGCTGGTGTATACATTTTTCTAGGATTTTGCTATGGGAAAAAGGATAGCTATGGATCGATAGTTAGAAATATCTCTGGAGAGACCACCCTTGTGGAGGGTTATGATATGGGATGTTTTCTAAAGGACAAATACATAGTGTTCAGAGATGGATCAATTGATTAGGGTTGAAATGGGATAAGCAATGGATGGAGCAGCTAATTTTAGGAATTCATTGGGTAGATTTACAGCAGTGAGACTACAGGGTTTCAGCTTGCCTAGAAGTTTTTTATGTATGCTGTTTGCATGGGATGAAAGGAGAAAGGGTTAGAAAGTTCAGATGTAGGTGGAGGGACCTTAAGTGGTTGGTTGTCTGTTTTCTAGGAGGGTAGTGATGGAGGTGATAAAGTGAAAATTGAACTGTGAGGCTAAGGGTTCAGAGGTATTAGATGAGTTTGGTTCAGGGGTTGGGACTTTACCAGGGTTAAGCAGGTAGTTGATGTTTTTCCAGAACTTTTGGGGTCATGCTGATGCTCTTGTTGACAGGTTAGAAAATATTTTTTTTTTGTCAAGAATTATTTTTTTCTTAGCTTGGTTCCTTAGTTGCTGATATTTTGCAAGATGGCTATTGTCCTTGGTTGTAGGATATAGTGACCAGGCCCTATCTCTTTGTTTCATTAGAAATTTAGTTTCATTGGATAGCCATGGTAGTTGTTTGGATTTGCCACGTATTTTCCTGAGGGGGGCAAGGTTATATAAGATGTCAAGAAATTTGGTGTTAAAGTATTCTACTGCAAGGTCTAGTTGTAAGTTCTTTACTGGCGACCAATCACAATGTCAGAGTAAGAAATTGAATATGTCAGTGGAGAAATTATTTTTGCTATGTGTATATTTGAATGGATTGCTGGTGTGGGATTTTACTTTTTTCCTCACTAGAGATATAGGGGAATGGTCACTTTGGTAAGCAGCCAGTGTGCTACCCCGGGTTGGGCTTGTTGGTCAATATCCAGTCAAGTAGTGACTGTTTTTTCGAGTGTTTGTTAGTTCAGGTAGGACAGCTTATGGCTTGTGTGAAGCTATAAAGATTAATAAAGTTGGTGGGGTGGCTGGAGTTACAGGAGAGCCAGTCAAGGTTGAAGTCACCTAGGATGATAGTTTCTTGGTTAAAAGAAGACGTGGACCAATAGAGAAGGGATTCTATAGTATGCAGGGTGTTACCTGGAGGCAGGTAAGTGGCTATAATAATGTTTTTTTTTTTACAGTTAGTATGTAGATGTGCAATTAGGATTTCAGCCCGGGGGATGTCTGGGAGAGTACAACTATTTTTTTCTATCTTGAATGAGTCTTTGTACATAACTGCCACACCCCCACCATGCTTGTTTAGCTTATCTCGTCTTATAATATTAGATCCATTAGTTGTAATTTCAGAATAATTGAAATGAGGCTTTAACCAGGTTTCTGTCATAACAGCTAAGTCTGGGGTAAGTGACCAGAGTGGAATGGAATTCTATGATTTTATTTAGAAAGCTTCTAAGATTGAAATTGATTATTATAAGATCTGAGTTAGCAGTTTTTGGTAGTGAGGTATGTATGGTGGTATCCAAACAATGTTGGACTATGGTAATGGAGGGGGATATTGGTGTGAGCTATTGATTAAGATGACATTTAGGACCTGGGTTAGAATGTATATCTGTCTGAAGTTTTATGTATTTTAGGGAGTATAATACTAGATTTTTCAGTTTAACAGTTTTGTGGTTATATTTATTGTTGGACAGCTGGGGGTTGTGCAAATGTATTTGTTTAAATGGGAAGAGCATAGTATTGCTGTAGAGGTATAACTGTGGGCTAATGAGGCTATATGGTTTAGATCTGTGTTGAGGAGATGTATGTGGGTTTGTTGGGGAATGGTAATATACGATTTTATCCTTATGGTAGTCTGTGGCATTGTAGGGTATGTAGGGACAATATAAAAAAGTAAGGTGGAAAAGTAGGGTGAGGTAGGGCCTCATAGTGGGAGGGAGTTTAATGTCACAACATGAGAAGAGGTGAAGAGTAGTATAAGTAGTGAGACTAGAGCTTTAATGACTGGCAAAAGTTGGAGAGAGTAAGAATTTTTGAGTGAGAAGAGGATTTCCTATGAGTGATGCACTGGGACGGGGTGGGAGCTTAGGGGGTGGAAGTAGAAAGGGGTGTGGTTTCTTTAGGTATAAAGGAAATGAAAGAGGGGGTGGGTGGGAATGGAGGTAGCAGGAGAGCGGAGTGAGCCCAAGCACAGCAAGGGCAAATGGAGAGGGTTGGACCAGGAGTAATCACGCCTGCAAAAACTATCAGTGAAGTAAGATGGGACTTGTAGTTTTACAGAGTGGTATATACTATAATTATTGACCAGGAGTCTTCTGCTCAGTGTGATACTTTATTTTCACTGATAAGAAATTTAGAGAATGTGAGATGTTTCCCATACTGCTCTTAATTGTAGGTGCTGAGAGGTTTTGGGTGGAACTGCGGAAAGCAAAAAGGCAAAAATAGAGGTATTAGCTTTTGGAGGGCTCCTTGCTGCCACGACACACAGGAAATTACTTATACTGCACTAGTTTAAAATCAAGGTATTTGCTGCAGTGTTTTAAAACAAGTATATTATCATGACACATACAATTTACTGAAATTGTTTGTCCCATTTCCACCCTGATGTGGTAGATAACCATCACTGATGTGTTTTCAAAGAGTAACACCTTAGGGAGATATTTGCTGGAGAAATAAGGATTCTGCAAAGGGCAGTGTACTAAAAAGGAATCAGAGAGAAGTACATTGTTACTGAGTGAAACTTTTGAGAAGGAAAGACAGCAGACACATGTAGGAAAAACCAATAATAGAAACAATGTCTTAAAACAGGGAAATACAATGATTACAGTCTCTATACAGTTGACTATATACCTATGCATAACAGATTATAACTTAGAAACAGAAACTCTTTTTTTTTCTCTTCTATAAAAACCTTAATAAACCATCCACAGCCAGGTATGATCCCTGTTCATATGCTTTAGGCCGTGCAATACTGGCTAAAATATGTATAGTGTCCACAGAATTATAGCTGGTTGTCTTATACGCAAGTGTAATTAGGCTGAAGTTAATAGCTGAACACTGTATATTAGTGGCAGTGAACAGTCAAATAAGGATATATACAAAACAATATACAAGCCTAGTCAGCATGAGTAATGTAGATATTTACAGAATATATAACAAACCAGATATAAGTGCACAAACCTAGCTAGTGCACATTTGCTATAGTCCTGTACTCAACATACTATAATGCAGTTTTATTAGTCTTGATACTGATCAAAACCTGAGAAAAAAACTACTGTAATACATACCTTCCACCAGTAATATAAAAAACAGTTATATCCACTGTTTACTAAAAAGGTACATAATGCACTGTCTGATTACCATACAGGTTTGTTAGCAGAATAATTCAGAATATAATTACTGTGTTTATGTGTAGTTTCCGATGCAGGTAGCAGCAAGGTATAGGGTTTTGAAAATAGCGCCCAGAGTTCTTGTAGAATATCTTACCTCTGGTAGGCCATGGTGGGAGGGACCAGGAGCTAGAGTAATCACCCCTGCAAAAATATCAGTGAGGTAAGATGGGACTTGTAGTTTTACAGAGTAGTATATACTATGATTATTGACCAGGAATCTTCTGCTTAATGTGATACTTTATTTTCACTGATAATAAATTTAGAGAACATGAAACATTTCCCACACTGCTCTTAATTGTAGGTAGCAGTGCTGAGGGGCTGTGGTTGGAATTGCGAAAAGCAAAAAGGTAAAAATAGTGGTATTAGCTGTTGGAGGTGTGGAGGGTAGAGTCCTTGATGCCATGCCATATAGGAAATTACTTAAACTGCACTAGTTTAAAATCTAGGTATTTGCTGCAGTGTTTTAAAACAAGTATTTCATCATGACACATACAATTTACTGAAATTGTTTGTCCCTTTTGCAGCCTTGATGTGGTAGATAACCGTCGCTGATGTGTTTTCAAAGAGTAAAACCTTAGGGAGATATTTGCTGGAGAAATAAGGTTTTCACAAACAGCAGTGTAAATTTACTGAAATTGCTGTCCTGTTTGCAGCCTTGATGTGGAAGATAACTGTCGCTGATGTGTTTTCAAAGAGTAACACCGTAGGGAGGTATTTGCTGGAGAAATAAGGTTTCCGCAAAGGGCAATGCATGTCTGTCTAGATTCCGATGCAGATAGCAGCAAGGTATAGGGTTGGTGGTACCAGTCTGTATTTCCTTATATTCTGGGCAAATGCAATGTGTGCTTTCTGAACAGCTTTTTAGAACTGCAGATGAATGTAATTTCTGAAGCAGAACCACAAAGGCAGCAAAACTTGTACTAAACAGTGCTGTAAAATATCTTGTTGATGGAGCACTGCAATTATGTTCCAAATGGAGGGGGACAAGCTTTTTAAGCACCTTTTGTGACATCATAATGGTGCTTAACATAGATAATGAAAGTGTCACAGATCATAACCGGCTTATGATATGTTCAAGACAAGAATGCTAAGAAATTCATCTTGATAGAGAAGGTCTAAAGGTGAATCGTGGCATCCGTGTCTCAAAGATAAAACTAGGGTTTATGATCACAGACTTGATCATAATTCATTGTACATGGAGCTTTATTTGCTTTGGGAACTACTAGTTACAGAAAGAAAGAAAAAAACGAACTGATTAGTGTTTTGTTTTACCGGCTTTGAAATCTGGTAAAGTAGTAAGAAGTAAGTGCTCTCATATAGACAGCAGCAGTGCTATCAGCCCTTCAACTGGGGATATGAGGGGTAGATACAAAGTATGAAACTCACAGATAGTTTTTAAATATTGCTCTCATTCACTTAAAAAAATAATGGAATGACAGGCTTTACAGTGATATTCATTTTCTGAACAAAAAGAAGGATGAAGCTTACAGAAGAATTCAGCTTCTATGGGACCTGACAATATCCCTGGCTGTATTCTACATGAACTACAGATTGAACTGGCACCTCACCTGTGTGCCCTGTTTAATCACAGCCTCACCTCAGGCTTTGTTCCTACCGAATGGCGCACTGCAATAGTCATCCCTCTCCACAAAGGAAGAGTGACTAGAGACCCTGGAAACTATTGCCCCATTAGCCTGACAAGTCGGATATGAAAATCTATGGAACAAATCATCATGGACCTAATAAACAAGGATATAGGGAATCTACAAACACTGGATCCCACACAGTTTGGTTTTGTGAAAGGTAGATCATGCCTACTCAACTTGGTAGACTTCTTCGAGCTGGTCGCCAGAGCTGGGGATGAGAGCACGGTGGTTCATACAGCCTACCTTGATCTGGACAAGGCCTTTGATACAATTCCCCACTCAGAAATCATAGAAAACCTCATTAAGCTAGGCATAAACCCCTATATCACTAGGTGGGTTGCAAACTCGCTCACAGATAGAACCCACAGTGTGAAAGTCAGACTGTCAACCAGTCACAAGTGGAGTCCCAAAGGGATCGGTCCTGGGTCCTCTCTTGTTTGGTATCTACTTCTCAGAAGTCAAGCCCAACATGAAGGGACTCTGGCTGACAAAGTTTGCAGATGATTACAAGTTGGCTGCCATTATTAACTCCCCAAATTATGTTGACATCCTATAGAAAAGTCTCACTGAGACCTCAGAACCATGGCCTTAAGCTCAATGCCAAAAAATGCATCGTCATCCCCTTTGGCAAAAACCCAGTTCCTATGAACTACCACATCAATGCTAGTCCACTGAACACAGAAGGCATTATAAGAGATCTGGGAACACAGGTTGACAGTAACCTCTCTTTTGACCACCACACTGCCACTGTCATCAGAAAGTCCTTCTATGTGGCACATCTCATTACTAAGGGTTTTGCATCCAGGAAGAAAGAGGTCATTGTCTCCCTCTACTCTTCCCTCATTAGTCCAGTCATCGGGTACAATGCCCCATTTGGCATGTATCTCACTATACACCTGCAGCAACTGGGGAGGCTGCAAATGTATCTCACAAAGAAGATCCTAGGCCTTAAACACCTGCCCTATATGGACAGACTCAAATAAACTCCATTTATTCTCTATCTTATATCGCCTACTAAGAGGCGATGTCTGCTTGACTTATAAAGCCATGTCTGACCCAGCTCTGTTATAAATCCTACATCTAAAGAAATCCCAATCCCTCTGCACCACATGCTCCACAGACCTCAACCTCATTACCACAATCAACAGAACGTGCTTTAGGAACAGGTTCATAAACCAGAGACTGCCCATGCTATGGAATAGACTTCCCATGCATGTCAAACAGAGCACCTCACTGGCCCTCTTCAAGAGAAATCTTGATGAGTGGATGGGAAATAGAAAATTCACCCCAGGGATCACTCCATTGGCTCTGTTCAATAGAGGCACTGGAAAATAAGGTTGGGTGGCACGTTGCTAGGGTAATCCTAATGGCTAGGCTTGTAAAGGCTCCAGGGCCATTAGCCTAGTACACACCTATGAACCTATGAAACTGCTTTGACAACTGAAATCTTTAGTGACACAACAAAATACATAGGGAAAATTGAGAGGCAAGGTGAGTTCCTAGTGTAATACCCAAGCATAACAGCACTTTACAAGTATTTTTTTGTTTCCAACTTAGGAGTATAATCACAACTCTCCATGCACTACAATCTTCTTTTACGCACCACTAAGTGCAATTAAGATCAGGTTTCAAGCTGGGGATTGAAAATGGATAGCATTAGCTGGCAAAGAACAGTAGCAAAAGGTGAAACCGATTCAAAATCTGTTAGATACTTACCTCTGCCACACATAAACATAAAAAGTGTAGCAAAATAATGTTGAACCACTTTTAAAGCACTTCATTCTTCAGAGGGTTACTTTGTTTCCACCTGCTGTCTGATAGTACTGAAGTGATTTGTTGGCTTTAAAGCACTTTGCACACTTACTCTTTCTGTACTGAAAGTACAGGCAGTAGATAAAGCACCCTGATCTACAAAGAGTTGTCACGTTTCTGATCATATCCCATTTGATGCATTCTTAATATGGATGCAAGGTGAATTTCTTGGCATCTATGTCTTGAATACATAATAAGTTGGTTATGGTTGGAGACTCAGTAATAATTCCCTATATTCATTTTTACATTCACTACAGAAGAACCAGAAATTGTTAGTAACATATGAGTGTGCTGTTTAATGTTCACTCCTCTAAAAAGCATTTTGTGAAAAGTCAAGAATTCTTGTCACAGTATTGAATTTATATATGCATATATGATTATATGTATGTATGTCTTTGAAGATTATTGACTTAGGTGCTGAGGTGGCACAGGACCCTTTTCAGTTATTACCTGGGCTATCAAACAATACAATGCATAAAGGTACATATATGTGACCGGTAGACAGTAATGCTGAAATTAAAAATGCAGGTAGGACAATGACTATGTAAACATATAAGAACAACAAGGATTAATATTTACCATACAGCAATAGGGAACATGTATAACTGGAGTGGTAAATAAGTAAACATAGATACTGTGCTAAAATAAAATATTTAGACTACAGTAATAGAGAACATACTCAAAAGTCCAGTCAGACATCTTTACTGCATGCACTGGAAAGGTGCAATTAAACAGCTAAAAATAATTGATGGATTCTAGCCATAAAGCATTTGCTTTTATTTTTATGCATCAGGTGCATCTTTATGTTTTTTTTTTTTTGTAATAGTAAGAGACCATGCAATTAGTTAAATTGGACAGTTACATGAAGCAGGAGCTACTTTAGAAAAAAATCTTTCACTGATGACAAAATAAAAGGTAGGTCCATTCAACTTGATAGAAGTTATAGGTAATGCATAGGATGAGTTGTGAAGAGTTACTTTGTTGAGCAGAGGTGGGCTGTATTAAGCAAATAAGATATCTTAGCAATGACAGGACACCATTTATACTCATTAATAGTAGTACATAGATGCTCAGTGCAGCTAGCTAGATGAATAAATCTGAGGATCTTGTTTTCTGTAGTTTGTAGTAAGGGGTGTTTTGCCCTGACAGAGGAGCAGTTACAGGCAATGTTTGTCCTAGCCTAATGAAGAATAGATTAACAGCAGTGGCACAGCTAGCCTCAGGAGTAAGTAGCAGCAAACTATACATAGGCCACTGTGGCACAGTGTATAGTGCTGTCACCTCACAGCAAGAAGTTCTGTGGTTTGATTCTTGGTTGGCGTGCCTTCTGTGCAGAGTCTACATGTCCCACCATGTTTGTGTGGGTTTCATCTCATTGCTCTTGTTTCCTGCCACATGGCAAAGACATGCAGTAGGTGGACTGGGCACTCTTAACTGGCCATTGGTGTGTGTGGTATGGAAGCAGAGCTAGCCCCCCAGTGGTCTGGACCTTGGCTCTAGATGGTTGTCACTGCTGAGTAAACACCCCAACCTTATATGAGAAAAGGGAATGTGGATGGATGGAACATAGATTGGCCACATTGAGCTGTAGGGAGACTTTAATTAGAATAGATGTAAAGTCATCTAATATTATAAGAAGATATTTTTTGCTGCCTGGTGAAAGTAATTAAATTCCCACAGGGTAAGAAGTAATGGGTAGAAGAATCAGTTATCCTTTTTCTTGTCCCTGTAGATCAGTGTGTGTGATATACCTTTATGAAGCTTTCCAGTGAGTCAGCACATGCATGTAGTAGTGAGCACATGCAAGCAACACTGTCATTTTGAGTGAGCAGCCAGAGAGAGAGCATGCAAGTGTGTAGTCAGTCAGTCAGATAGTTCATTAAAGTTTAATGTTCCTGCCATCTATCCTGATGTATTTGTATACAATAAACTATTTAAATGAACACCCAAGCCTCAACGTCTTCTTAATGCACATAAGAAAAGTGACATGGGGTCAGAATGGGATCCAGAGTACAGTCTTGATGCAACTGGTTAAAGTCGGAGGAGCATATAGCAGCAGATCATCCCAGCTGCTCAAACAACTCACAAAACAGGTCAGAAACAAATTCCAGGTACTAAAACTTGCTTAAAGGAAAACTCCACCATAGAACCCAAAAAATATATTTTTTTCATTGTATCTTTGTTTTTGAGCCATTTTAATACTTCACAATCACTCCAAGTGCTTCTTTTACAATTTTAATATGTTTCTCTCAAAATGGCAAATGATGGGGCCTGCCTTGGTAACGTGATCTTGTTTTCTTGCTTTCATGCCTTCTTCCCAGAATACATTTCAAGTCCTCTTTATATGACTCATGCTCGACATAAGGAAATGGTGCTGTTTTCTCATGCCATCAAGATAGAATGGCAGAACTATGAAGCACTGTAATCTAAATACACCTTCTGTAAGAGAGCTGCTTCTATGTTTACCTGACTGAGCCTCATTTATATGTCTGTCAGAGCCTGTTTTATGCTATAAATTGCTGTTAGCTACTTGCAGCCAAAGAAAGGATATAAATAACAGGTTTTTGTAAGAGGAGTCTTTTGTAGTCTTAAAAGATTTGACAAACCCTCACCCACACTCTCATGCTGAGGTGTGAAAACTCTCACTGCAGTAAATGATCTTTGCAGTACATTTAAAAGTGACAAGTAGTAGAACTCTAAACTTAGTCTGTCTGCTACTTCCCAATGCCTTCAGTGGGATTTTTTTTTCTCTCATGAATGATGCACTTAAAATGGGATTTACTAGTTCTTCAATTATTTATGTCATGTTCACCCTCCTTTTTTCTATTTCATATTTATTTATACTTTGGTAACTAGGAAAGTGAACTGGTCCCAGGATCCTTTTCAGCCACAACTTAGGCTACATTGGCAAAGATAATAACCATTATTAAATGCACTTAGCAATGCAAAGAAAAATACTGACGTAAAGACATTGACCAAGATTGTGCAACACATAGCCACTGTGTAACAGTGACCAAGCAAATCGTTGAGCAACATTTACTAGAATGTATGCATTAATAATGCTTAGCTATACTGTGTTGTTTATTATAAATTCATTGTATGCACACATATTGCATGACACACACACACACACACACACACACACACACACACACACACACACACACACACACACACATTTTATATATATATATATATATATATATATATATATATATATATATACATATATATACGTTACATTGGATGATCGAAACGCCGAAATGTCAACATTCATATGGGTAAGATCATATCATTGACTTTTGGAATTTCGAACATCCAAAACAAAAGAAATAAAAACACTACAAATGTCTAACACATTGCTAGCAGGGGGACAAGCCGCCCTGCACCACCCACATCCCCCATAACTTAAATATACCAACTCTGAGATCACACTACAGTGCAGGAATGAGAATCTTTCCATTCTGCACTGTACTGAGATGCCGGCTCTGCATTGTTGGCAATATGAATGTCAGCATTTTTCAGTGTCGACAATGTGAAGGGGACCCATATATATATATATATATATATATATATATATATATATATATATATATATATACATATAGTATGGGTGTGTGTGTATGTTTCTGTATATGTGTATATGTATAAAGTACATGTCTACAAAAGCATATGATTTTATGTGTGTGTGTGTGTGTGTGTGTGTGTGTGTGTGTGTGTGTGTGTGTGTGTGTGTGTGTGTGTGTGTGTATGTGTGTATGCATTTAAACACAGTTAATACTTCTGATTTTTCCATTTCTTAGTGTCTTTAATGAAAGGGCAAATAGTAAATATATGTTAAAGTAAATTCATCTGTATATTATGGTTGCACTCTAACAATGTAAGGAATGACTCAAAATCGGTTTGAATTTCTCACAATGAATCTGCATGTACCAGATATGCGTCATCCTCTAGAAGGATGTCACAAAAAAGCATAAAAGACCTTTTTATGAACAATATCCCTGCACCTAGTTGATATGGTTGCCACCTTACTGTCTGCAGTTCTGACCTGCGTGGGGGCTTGAAAATGGTAAATGCATTGATACTTTGCAAGAAAAAAAAATTTCTGACTTTTCTTTAAATGTCATAGAAATGTGATACTACATTTAAGTTATCTTAACATATAAACTATTATAAATAACATTTAAAGCTTAGCATTTCAATACTGTGTTGCTCCTTATGTAAATTTGTCAGAAGAGTTGACAATTGCCTATAAACCCCTGACAGATCAATTTCCCTTGTTTTGCTAAGAAAGGGGAGTGTTAAGTTCTCCTCCCTTCTGCAATAAAAAACAGTGGAAAACAGCTCCACAGCATTCTGTCTTTTTGTATATCAGCTGCTGTGTTCCTCATACTAGTAGAATTAATTGCTCATCTAAGATTGACAGCAGTACCTGATAGGGTAAACTATAGATTTAACTGTGCCTATGGTATGCCATGCAGGTGGAGACTAATTTCTCTGCAAAGTACGTGAGAAATTGAGTTAAAAAAAGTAAGTGGGCTTTCCCTTACTTTGACTCCAGTGCAAGGAAGTAACATTTTAAAAAGTACAAGCAGGTTTCTGGTACCTACACAATGCTGGAACCATATTGTTGGAAGAAAAGAAATTTAACGATTGAGTTAAACTTTACGAGAGGGTGGAGTTTTCGTTTAAATGATTTAATTCACTATAAATATAAAATAAAGCACTCAGAATGCTCAAAACTATTTTTTTTATTAAACAAAATGTATGAAACAGTGACATACTGATAAAAATATTTAAAATAGTTACAAAAACTTTTGAAACAATGTCTGGATCATACAAAATGTACAAAAAAGGGAAAATTACTGTGTTTTTTCGCTATGTGCTATTTTGCGAATTAACTAAGGCTCTTCAGAATATCTGAAGTGTGAAAAGTGTTCGCAACTGTGTGTTGCATTATAGTGCAGTTATTTCACAAAGTACTGTCATTTCAAAGAATATTTTACAAAGTACACTTATTTTGAGGTATATTTCTCAGAGTACTGTGTTTTGAAGAGTTTCTTCTGCATTTGATTATTCTTATAAGTACCTGGTTTGTGTGAATGTTCATGCATAATTACAAGGGCCAGTTTTGCATTGTGTTTTACAATATTCTGTGGGCATGGCAGTAGGATTTCGCACACCCACACTGCTTGTGTTTGATAACAATATTGCAGAAAATTGGATAGTGTTTGAGCAGGAGTAAGATATTTTCATACCGACTGCTTTTTCTGGCAAAGATGCACGTGCATAAGCATTTATTCTGCTTAATTTAGCTGGTTCAGAAGCTACTCAAAGAGTGTGTTCATTTGTGTATGCACCTGCTGTGTTTGCAAGGGAGGGGGAAAACCGCCATATAGTTGCACCAGCTGAAACAATGGAAGACTTCTGAGTGCTTAAAATGTAAATTTAGAGAAATGGGTAACCCCAAATGAATATTACAAAGGAAAGCCACTTAATTTGCACATGGGGATCAAAAACCTGGTGAAACTTTTGCAGCATATATAAATGACTTGAGAAATATGGCTAAAACTTGCACATATGGTGATTTGAGAGATGAGTTCACAAAAGACAGACTTATGTGTGGTATTAATAATGACACAGTTGTTGTGTCTTTCGGCTTAGGGGTTAGGGGTTGCCACAGCGGCACTCCAGTCCGCTACTGATTGGCAGTAGATTTTTACGTGCCGTGTTGCCAGCCCTGATGCATGACACAGTGAGAAAGATTTTGCTTCGAGACAGTGATTTAACATTGAATAAGGCCATTGAGATTTGTCAGATATACAAGCTTACAGAAAGGCACACAGGCATTGTTATAAATGAGAAGCACAGTGAAAAAGCTCAGGTTGATAGTATGCAGCATGTGGTTAAAAGAAACAGACCCAAGCACATGGCAACTACTGCAGGTCCTGTAACAGACCCTGTGAAACCCTGAGTCTTTCCAACAAATTCCAGAGCATGCTCAGTGAAGCATAAAGGTGAGTCAGCAATGTCAAAATATGTGCCTCACCTAGCATTATTGTCAACTTTCATAATTGTGGTGGAAATCATCAACCCAAAAGAGAAAAATGCTTAACTTTTGGTCAGCAGTGTCATTCTTGCAATAAGTAGAATAATTTCAAAAAGGTTTTATAAATCAAATAAGGCACATTCTTTTATTAAAAGATAGCATTCCAAAAGGCAAGTTGATCAATTAGAAAGCTGCAACCCTATTTTTTATGTTGATGGTGTGTCTGTGCTTGGTGGAACAGTCAGTGCTGTAGATTTGAGGGCAAAGAATGAGATATTTTGTTCTGTCTGGATTTATGGGAGTCCTATAGGGCTCAAAGTAGATACTAGCTCAAAGTGGAATATTATGTCAGCAGAAATGTTTGGTAGAGTAAAAGTTGCAGAACAACTTAATTTGACAAAGTGTGCAAAGCTTGCTCGTTATGGTGGTGAAGAGATTCAAGTCAAAGGCTCACTAGTACTTTCATGTTACTCTGGTAGGAACAGCTATGACTTGCAATTTTTTGTAGTCAAGAGACATGTGCATTCATTATTAGGCCTCAGAGACAGTTTGAAAATGGGACTGCTTTCACTTAATGAAGAAGTCCACCATGTAAGCCTGAATGACAACAGCTCGGATTTCTCCCAAAATATTTTCCTGAATATGTTGATATTTTTGCAGACAAACTAGACAAGGTACCAGTTGTATACTCTATGAAGTTAGATCCAGAGGTCAGCCCAGTTTTCAGACCAGCATAGAAAGTTCTAGTAGCTATGCAGAGCAGAGTCAAAGCTTTGCTAGACAAAATGGTGAAGCTAAGAATAATTTGTCCACTAAAAGAACCTAGTGAATAGGTATTCTCCATGGCCGTAGCTCAGAAGAAAAGATCAGATGATATCAGAATATGTATTGATTGAAGAGGAGTGAACAAAGCATTCAAAATACCTCATCATCCAATGCACTTTGTCAAAGAGGTTGCTGCCCTCATGCAAAATGCCACTGTTTTTTCTGTCTTTGAGACAAAGAGTTCATTTTATAAATTTTGCTTGACGAAAGACTTCATTGTTAACTACGTTCGATACACAATTTGGAAGATACAGATTTCTGAAAATGCCATTTGGGATACATTCTGCCACTGAATGCAGCAATTTTTTTCTGGCTATCCCTGTGCTATTATAGGTTCATAGGTTCATAGGTAGGTACTAGACTATTAGCCCTAGGGCCTATATAAGCCTAGCCAAAAATGTACCCAGGCTTTTGCCACCCAAGAAAATTATTTTCCTGTGCCCCTGTCGAACAGAGCCACAGAAATGATCCCTGGGGTGCATTACCTATTTCCCATCCAATCATCAAGATTTTTCTTGAAGAGTGCTAATGAGGAGCTCTGTTTGACATAGATAGGTAGTCTGCTCCAGAGTATGGGAAGTATCTGGGCAGGAATCAATCCCTCCAGCATGTTCTATTCATAGTGGTGACAAGGTTTAGGTCCCTAGAGCGTGTAGCTTGGAGGATTGGGGTTTCTTTAAGTGGAGCATGTCCAACAGCTCTGGGTTTGACATAGCCTCTGAGTAGGTGATATGCAATGGAGTAAAGATGGAGTTTTTTGAGACGGTCTGCATAGACATCAGTTTGAGGCCAGTAATCCTCATTGTGAGGTATTTCTGTGGCCTTTCCAGTTGTTGTAGATGTCTTGTGAGGTACATACCAAAAGGGGCATTGTACTCCATAATGGGTCTAATGAGTGATGAGTAGAGGGGAACAATGACCTCTTTTTTTCTGGATGAGAAACCTTTTGTGATGAGGTGAGCCACGTAGAAGGATTTCCTGTCCACTCCGGCGATGTGATTATCAAAGGAGAGACTACTGTCCACCTGTGTCCCAAGGTCTCTTATCACACTTTCGGCATTAAGTAGACTACCACTTATGTGGTAGTTCATGGGTACAGATTTTTTACCAAAGGGGATGACAATACACTTTTTGGCACTGAGCTTCAGGCAATGGCTTTGATACCAGGCATCTGCCTCAGTGAGGCCCTTTTGTAGTATGTCCACATTGTTAGGAGTTTCGATTATGGCTCCTAGTTTGCAGTCATCTGCAAACTTTGTTAGCCAAAGACCTTCTGTGTTAGCCTGTACTTCAACAAAGTAGATACCAAACAGGAGAGGACCCAGGACTGAACCCTGTGGTACTCCATTTGTCACTGGTCTGAAATCGGATTTGGAGTCTGCTACTTTCACAGTGTGGGTTCTGTCCATGAGCCAGTTGGCAACCCATCTTGTGACATAGGGATTTATACCTAGTTTAGTGAGCTTATCTATAATTTCACAGTGGGGGATGGTGTTGAAAGCCTTGGCGAGATCTAGATAAGCTGTGTGAAGTACCTTACCCTCATCTATGGCTTTGGTGACTGCTTCAAAGAAGTCAATCAGGTTTAGGAGACATGATCTGCCTTTTACAAACCTGAACTGGGTAGCGTCCAGAGTTTGGAGATTACCAATGTCTTATGGCCTTGCAGACCAGGCTCGTCAGGCTAATGGTATAAATGATATTCTAGTAGGAGGCAATGGTGAAGTCAAACATGACAGAAACCTCACTAAAGTTCTGGAAAGATCACATGTAGTGTATCTCAAGCTGAATCCTCAGAAATGCAAATTCAGGCTATGAGAAGGTACTTATGTTAGCTACTTGTTCACCAGTTCAGGTTTACAACCAGATCCTTCAAAGCAAACAGCAATTCTTGAGATGCTAGCTCCAGACAATGTACAAACCCTACAACATTATCTTGGCATGATCAATTATCTAGGCTAGTTCAATCCAGATTTAAGTGAACTTTCAGCATGGCTTAGAGAGCTGACATGCAAAAATGGAATTTAGTCATGGTCAGAACAGCACCAAAGAGTTATGTCCTGAAACAGAAAATTGCTAACCCACCAACTCTTAGCTACTATGATGTTCACAAACCAGTTACTCTTTCCTGTGATGCTTCTAAGTTTGGTCTAGGTGCATTCATTCTTAAGGAGAGTAGACCAGTAGCCTAGGATACAAGAACTCTTACCCAGACTGAGATGCAGTATGCCCAGCTTGAGAAAGAGCTTTTGGCAATTGCATTTGCATGTTCTAAGTTCCATGATTATATTTATGGTTCTAAGTTCCATGATTATATTTATGGTCAACCTACACAGACTGAAACTGATCACCAACCTCTAGTTCCTATTTTGAGAAAGCCTATGCATACAGCTCAAGCTAGACTATAACGTATGATGCTGAGATTGCAGAAGTACAATTTCAGTCTTGTTTACACAAAAGGCAAAGTTCTTTATCTTGCTGATACTTTATCCAGATCACCCAGAAAAAAACACAAAACAGCATAACAATGAGAAATTTGATTTTGAGCTCATGAAAGTGAGAAACTGTTCTTCCACACATCTTGATGAGTTCAGAACTCACACGGCTTCAGATCCAATTCTCCAGAAGCTAATCCTCTATCAGTTGAGGATGGTCTTCAGAGCAATCTTGTTTACCAGTAGAAGTGCAACCATATTTTCCATACAGAGATGAGATTTTGTCAGATAATGGTATCATCATGAAAGGTCGTAAAGTGATTGTTCCAAAGTCCTTGTAACAAGAGTACCATAAGGTCTTGCATCATGGCCACCAAGGAACTGATTCTACCAAAAGAAAGATGAGAGGTCTTGTATTTTGGTTTATGTCAAGAGATATTTAGAAAGTACATTTATCTTGTTCAATATGTAAAAGTACAAAGCCGCATCAAAAGAAAGAACCACTTCATTTAAGCTAGATTCTTGAACTACCTTAGTCGACAGTACCCACAGATATCTTTGAGTGGAATGGTCAATGTTATTTGGTGTTAGTAGACTCTTATTCAAATTGGTTTGAGATTTACCTCCTTCTCTACCTAACTTCCAGTACATTTATTGTTAAGCTGAAGCAACATCTTTCTGTCCATGGTAGTCCACACGGGGTTATTTCTGACAATGGTGCACAGTTTACAAGTCAGACGTTCAAGAGATTTGCAGAAGAGTGGAACTTTGTTCATATTATGAGTAGTCCTGAATACCTTCAGTCATGAGTAGTCCTGAATACCTTCAGTCAAACGGCTTGGCTGAACATACAGTTGAAAGTGTAAAACAGCTGTTAGAAAAATCCAGATGTGACAATACTGATGTTTTTCTCAACCTGTTAAATCTGAGAAACAGAGACTTATGTCGAGACAAATCAGAACCACATTACAAATCAACAGTAATTTATTGGTTTTAAGTGCTAAGAACAACAAAGCAGTAAAAGCTTAACTGCTGCAAAAGCATTTGTCCCAGAAGTCTTACTATGATAAAAACCAGCAAACTGCTCAGTTCATTGAAAAAAAGGGGAGATAGTGAGGATACAGACATCAAAAGATTTTTATCACATCGGATTTGTGAAAAAGTTTGTGTCAGGAGCTGAGATCGTACATTGTGGAATCACAATGAATGAAATTCAGCTGAAATCTGAAGCATTTGTTACCAGTGTCAAAACCAGTATTAAAGCATCTTGCCTGGGTTAAAGAGTCTAGTTCTCAGAATGACTTGTCCAATGTTCCTGTTCCAGGGGACATTCCGTCAGCAATCCCCGTTCCTGAGAAAATCCCTGACACTCCTCAAGCAGAACATTCCTCAGTGACTGACCCTGTTGCTAAACCCAGTCCTAACTATAATGTCATGAGATCAGGTCGCATCTCGAAACCTACTTCCTGATAACCAGCAACCTGGACATGAGTGCTTTTCTTTATTAGTGTCTATATAATTGCATGCCTATTGAAATGTCATTGTTTATATGAGACAGCTCAGTAAAGCGGGAGGATGTAGATCAGAGTGTGCGGTATTCCTTTAAGAAGCTTTCCAGTGAGTCAATACATGCATATAAGTACTGAGGACGTGCAAGTAAGAGTGCCATTTTTGAGTGAGCAGCCAGAGTGTGAGCATGCAAGTATGTAGTCAGTCAGTTAGTTAGATAGTTTGTTTAAGTTTAATGTTCCTGCCATCCATCCTGATGTTTTTGTATACAATAAAATACTTAAATGAACACTCAAGCCTCAACATCTTCTTAATGCACATAAGAAGAGAGACAGTCCCAGAAGCCACCATAACAGGCCTTTTTGTTTGCATGGTGAATTGTAGGCAATTCCAAAGTCCTTCTGCAATACAGTGGAAAGCAGTGTGACATATTTGTAAGAAGTAGTAAAGACTATACCATTTGCATTGAGAGTTATATTTATAGGTTCATAGGTGTGTACTACGATAATGGCCCTGGAGCCTTTACAAGCCTAGCCCATAGGATTACCCTGGCAACGTACCACCCGACCTTAGTTTCCAGTGCCTCTGTCAAGTACAGCCACTGGAGTGATACCCGGGGTAAATGTTCTATTTCCCATCCACTCATCAAGATTTCTCTTGAAGGGGGCCATTGAGGAGGTCTGTTTGACATTTATAGGAAGTCTATTCCATAGCATGGGCAGTCTCTGGGTTATGAACCTGTCCCTCCAACATGTTCCGTTGATTGTGGTAATGAGGTTGAGGTCTCTGGAGTGTGTGGTGCGGAGGGATTGGGATTTCTTTAGATGTAACACTTCCAACAGAGCTGGGTCAGACATGGCTTTATAAGTCAAGCAGAGATCGCCTCTAAGTAGGTGATATGAGACAGATAATAGTTGGAGTTTTTTTGAGTCAGTCCATATAGGACAAGTGTTTAAAGCCTAGGATCCTCTTTGTGAAAAAATGTTGCAGCCTCTCCAGTTATTGCAGGTGTCTAGTGAGGTACATGCCAAATGGACATTATACTCAGTGATTGGTCTAATGAGGGAAGAGTAGAGGGAGACAATGACCTCTTTCTTCCTGGATGCAAAACCCTCAGTAATGAGATGTGTCACATAGAAGGACTTTCTGACCACAGTGGCAGTGTGGTGGTCAAAAGAGAGGTTACTGTCAACCTGTGTTCCCAGATGTCTTATAATGCCTTCTGTGTTCAGTGGACTACCATCAATGTGGTAGTTCATGGGAACTGGGTTTTTCCCAAAGGGGATGATGACACATTTCTTGTCATTGAGCTTAAAGCCATGGTTCTGACACCAGTCGTTGGTCTCACTGAGGCCTTTCTGTAGGATGTCAACATCACTTGGGGAGTTAATAATGGCTCCCAACCTGAAATCATCTGTGAACTTTGTTAGTCAGAGTCCCTTTGTGTTGGACAGTACTTCAGAGAAGTAAATACCAATCAGTAGAGGCCCCAGGTCTGATCCCTGTGGGACTCCGCTCGAGAATGGTTGGCAGTCTGACTTGGAGTCAGCTACTTTCACACTGTGGGTTCTATCTGTGAGTCAGTTTGCAACCCACCTAGTGATATAGGGGTTGATGCTTGCTTATGAGTTTTTCTATGATTGCTGAGTGGAGAATGGCATCAAAGGCCTTGGCCAGATCAAGGTAGGCTGTATGAACCACCTTGCCTTCATCCACAGCTCTGGTGACTGACTCAAAGAAGTTGAACAAGTTGAGCAGGCATGATCTACATTTCACAAAACCAAACTGTGTGGGATGCAGTGTTTGGAAATTCCCTATATCCATATTTATTAGGTCCATGATGATGCATTACATAGCTTTGTATATCAGACTTGTCAGGCTAATGGGGCAATAGTTTCCAGGGTCTGTAGTCACTCCTCCTTTATGGAGAGGGACGACTATAGCAGTGCGCCATGTGGTAGGGACAAAGCCTGAGGCGGGGCTGTGATTGAACAGGGCACACAGGTGAGGTGCCAGTTCACTCTGTAGTTCATGTAGAACACAGCCAGGGATATTGTCAGGTCCCATAGAAGCTGTATTCTTGGCCTTGGACAGTGCTGTTTTAACCTGTGCAGCAGTAATACTGTGTGCCTTGCAATCTACTGGCATTGTGATTGGTTCTTTGTGGGGAAGAGAGGATAAAAGTTGGCACTGAATCTGTTGGCCAATATATTGGCAATATCTGTTGACTCTGTACAGGAGGTAGCATCGTGCAGTAGCTCAGAGCAAATCTGGTTATTCCTGTGGAGGTTCTTTACATAACTATAGAAGGCCTTGTGGTTGTCTTTACTATCTGCTGCAATTCTGTTTTCATAGCTAGCTTTAGAGGATTTGATGAGGGATTTTTGTTGAGGCTGATAAGGGAGTTTTTCCAGTCTTGGGACTTTACCTTATTCTGCATCAGTTTCCTCCTTCTGTTGTAGAGTTTGTTTATGGCAGGGGACCACAAGACTGGCTTTCTTTTTTTTGGAGGAGAGCATCATGGTTCTATTGGGGATGGTGAGATCCATGCATTTATGTACGTGTTCGTACAGTGCATTGGTGTATGATTTGCTGGTCATGCAACTATTCTTCATTTGCAGGGATGCTGTGAAGTTAGACACCTCTGTTCTTAGGTGTCCAAAGTTAGCTTTGGAGAAGTTTTTCATGGTGGTTACCTTTGCAGGAGGGGGGGGACCTCTGATGAGTCCCTGACCTATTGTTCACAGATTGGATCCCCTAGGGATTTTGCTACTCTTGAAGATGAGTCCTCACTCCTCATTCCCCTCAAGAAGATTTCTCCTTTGGGGATACCATTTCCCTGCTTACGCAGCATTTTAAGTGGGAGCTCTCAGATGTTTCTGAGACCAACAAAATATATTTTGAACTCCTGCAGATGGAGCAGCACTCACCATCTGCAGTTCCACCTTTACTTCCAGCATTCCAGGATGCCTTCTTAGCTGCTTCCCACAGCCCAGATTCACAGCCTCCAGCTAACAAGAGACTAGACAGATTCCATAAAGTGATTACAAAGGAGCAGTATCTTTTCCAGAATCTGCCAGCAGATCCTGCTGTTATTGCAGTTTCAGCTGACAAATCATCAAGTCAGTTACCTTCATCTTCCCTTTTTCCACCTGATAAAGACAGTAAAGTTATGGATAGGTTAGGGAAAAAGATATATACCTCTTCCACCTTGGCCATAAAAGTACTTAACTACCAGACTCATATGACCAAGTATGTTCTGGATTCCCTGACCAAGGCCTCTACTCTGCTGTCTGACATTCCTGACTCACCAGTTAAGACTCAGCTAAATTCCCTTCTGTCCACAGTATCCCAGGTGAGTAGACACTCAATTAAGTGCAGCTATGATGCTGTTGAAGCCTCTTCCAAATAAGCTGATTCTGTTTCTAAATTCAGGAGGTTCTCATGGCTGAGACTCCAACCATTGCCTTTGGATGTCCAAGCAAAATTGCAAGATTCCCCTTTGGATAAATCAGCAGTCTTTGGAGCTGCTTCTGCTGAGTTATTTAAGTCACTACAGGAAAAAGAAAAATACTTACAGAATCTGAAATATTTATTGGTTTCATCTATTCTCAGATGCCATATGCACTACCCCCAAAAGCCTAGTTTTGTCAGGAGGCAGTTTTCTCATTCCTCTATTGCTCAGTGCAGGGTATGAAGACAACCTAGGAAACAACCTGGTCCTAGATCTTCCTCCACCACAATACCTTCTTCCTTTCAGACCCACACAGAGATCCTCTGCTGTGACTGTCTTACCTTGCCCACCTACACCCCCCTCTCCTTACACCTTACTCTATCACTACTCTCCTGGCAGGAAATTACCACAGACAGGTGGGTGCTCTCCATCGCAGAGAGAGGATACTTCATGACTCCATCATTCCTGGGAGTTCAACAACCCCCACCCAGTCTTCCACTCTTTCCCAGTATACTGAGCCAACTTCTCAACCAGGGCACTATAGAACTAGTATCCGAGCATCAGTTAGCCAAGGGATTTTATTCCAGAATGTTTTTGGTTCCAAGAAAAGATGGTCGCTGGAGACTCATTTTCGATCTATCCTACCTCAGTCACTTCCTCAAGGTGCCTAGCTTCAAAATGCTCACATTATAGCACCTGCTTCCCCTTTATCTAGAATGGGGGACTATACTTTACAGTACCAACATTCAGTACAAAGTACAAGGGGAGTGGTCCATTCAAAAAATAAAAGCTCACATCAACATAAAAGAATTAAGGGCCCTTTTCCTGGCAATATGGACCTTCCAGGGAGATCAAGCGCATTTAAGGTCATCACAGTCAACATGACAGTCCTGTGGTACATAAACAGGCAGGGAAGAACAAGATCCTACCCTATTTGCAGTCTTGCAATTCAAGTCTCCTCCCTTGCAGCAGCATTACAGATCCATTTACAGAGCTCCTGCCTCACCCCAGGTTAATCTACTTCCCCACCTTTAGTTACCTTTCTCACCAGACCGTGTAACATCCCTTTTGTAAACTTTAACTTACATACTTTCTACTGTTTGCTCTTGTACAGTCCTACTGATTGTATTATATTTACTGCTACTGGGTTGTTCCTGCAACAGTAATTGTACAGTTCTACTGATTGTATTATATTTACTGCAACCAGTTTGTGTTTGTACTACTATGGAGTTTTCCTCCTGGGTCTCCACTAGTAAAAAGGACCTTGCTTTGTACTGTTTCTAGATGCTTTAAAATAATTCTATTGTACTAATGTTTGCTGTTATTATGTTTTTGTTTATTGTCTTATATTACTGTGGATCTTTTCTCCCCGGGTCTTAGCTGAAAACAGTCGGACATACCCGGTCAACAAATGTAATGAATAACTAAATAAATAAATATAAATATTTGCAGGCAGTTTACATCCCATCAGAAGAAAATGTGATAGCAGACACCCTGAGCAGAACCTTAACACCCTCCCATGAATGGATGATTCACAGAGAGGTGTTTTTGGATCTAGTCCACTGGTGGGGTATTCCTCGGGAAGATCTGTTTGCCTCCGGCCAGAACAGACAGATGCCCCTTTTTTGCACAAGGCTTCCCCATCCACAAGCCTGGAAGGTGGATGCCTTCTCCTTTTCATGGGAGGGAACGTTCCTTTTTTGCCTTCCCCCCCATTTCCATTGATTCACAAAGTCCTCCTGAAAATTCAGAAGGACAAACCAAAAATTCTGTTGGTTTGTCTCTTTTGGCCAAGACAGCATTGGTTTCCCCTTCTTTTCCTTCTAGACCAGGGCAATCACCACAGGTTACCTCACCACTTCGACCTACTCACACAAGACAAGGGGTCTCTTATTCATCCCCACCTTCTCAATGTCAATCTGACAGTGTGGCCAATCAAGTTCTGATTCCCTTCAGGCACCTATACTCAGAAGGGTACTCATTGTTCTGCAGGAGGCAAGAAAACCAAGTACTATGCGAAACTGTTTACCTAAATGGAAAAGATTCTCCCATTGGTGCCATAAGAGTAAACAGGACCCATCCCAAGCTTCTGTCCTAGTGGTCTTTTCCTACCTTTACTGCACTCAGGGTTGACTTATTCTTGA
Source organism: Protopterus annectens (assembly GCF_019279795.1). NCBI lineage: Eukaryota > Metazoa > Chordata > Ceratodontiformes > Protopteridae > Protopterus > Protopterus annectens. The sequence continues at coordinate 848,778,475 of NC_056745.1, forward strand.
GTAAAAGTGCATCTTTCTGCCATTTCTGCTTGCTTTCCCTTGACCCCACCTCTCGCTTCCAAGTTAGATGTCAAGCTGTTTTGGAAAGGGGTCCTTCATATTAGACCTTCTCGTAAGCCTATTCCCCCACCTTGGGATCTTAACTTTGTGCCGGAAAAACTTACAGTAGCTCCTTTTGAGCCAGACCATTCTTCCTCTCTGAAATTCTGTACGTGGAAAACAGTCCTCTGCCAGGATGGTTTCTGAGATCTAAGCCCTTATGTTTTCACCTCCCTACCTTGATTTCCACAAGGATAGGGTTTTCCTAAGAACTAACTCATCCTTCATGCCAAAAGTAGCTAATGAAATTTTATTCAACCAGACCTTAATTTATCTGTCTTTTACCCTCAGCCACAGAACTAGGACTTTGCACTCCTTGGATGTTCACAAGCAACTGAGGTTCTATTTAGACAAGACCAAACCCTTCAGACAGTCTGATCAACTGTTTGTCTCCTTTCATCCTAGGGCCTTAGGCAAGGCCATGTCAAAACAGACAATTGCCTCTTGGATTTCTAAGGCTATTGCGTTTTGCTATTCCTTTCATGGAAAACAATTGAGTTCATCTGTCAAAGCCCCATTCCACCAGAGCTGCTTCCTCTTCAGCAGCCTTTTTCAAGGGCATGGATTACTTTTCCTTCTGGAGAGAGCAACTTGGTCCTCTGTACATACCTTCACCAAGCATTACAAATTGGACTCCACCTCCAGGGCTAGACCAGGGTTTGCTAGGTCTATTCTGCAGGGTCTCATAGACTCTGCTCCCCTATCTGCTCCCCACATTACTGCCTAGACAGGTTTAGTACTCTCCCTAAGGGTAAAAATACTGCAGCATGAGAATCGAAGGACATAGAATAGTTTTGTAAGAACTTACCATAGCCATAGATGTCCTTCTCTTCTAGGTTTCAGTGTTCAATCCCACCCACCTACCCCGCTTCTCTGTTGACCATATTATGAACAGGGTCATTGCCCTGACTACTGACTTTGTGTCTGGCAGGGGTTTTGTACTACCTTTACTCCTCCTATCTATTCCTGGGTTTTTTTCTCTGCAGCAGCCAGTGCTGAATTGGGTACGTGCAGATGTCACAGATATAGCTAACATCAGTTTCTGGCTTTTACACGCAACGCCAGACATACCCCTGCACTCAAGACTATGGTATACTGGCCAGATGTCTGGTCATGCAGGCAGCAACTCCCTAAGGTTAAGAATACTGCAACATGTAAGAGAATGACATCTATGGTTATGGTAAGTTCTTACATAGGTATTCTTTACTATTGTGTTTTTTTTTGGGGGGGGGGGTTCGTTGTTCCATTTTTTCACGAAAGTGCATTTTCGAATAAATGCACTTTTGGAAAAACAGGAACACAGAATTACATTTCGAAGAAATGTAATTTTGTTGATACAATGTAGATCTATATAGATATATATATATATATATATATATATATATATATATATATATATATATATGTGTGTGTGTGTGTGTGTGTATGCATCCACTTGCAGAAAACATATATGTGTAGCCTAGTGAGATAATATTTTTATTATGCAAACAACAGCAAACTCTTTAATTGGACTATCTTTGACTATAACAGTTACTCATAAATACATGCAAATTTCCCTGATGCTATTCACTCCATTATTTTTTGTGTAAAATAGATACAGTTTCTCATGCCAACTTCAGTATGCACTGAACCCAGAAGAAATACATATGACTTTCTTATCAGAATTGCAAAACTGCTTAAGCTGTTGAATACAAATAGCAGCAGTATGAGAGCTTGTTAAAACTGATTCTTTCTAACATTCACGTATTTGTTTCAGACATTCATAGTAATCCACTTTAGCTTTGAAGTATCATATAATTAAAACACCAAATGCAAACTCTGCTTTGACACAAAAATACCCTGAGGGGCCGATTACCAAGTCAAAATTAATATTTTATGTCACAGTTCTACGGCTAGATACATGTTGTGATACTGTAGGTAGTTTGGCTGTAAGAATTAAGATATTACATTTCATTTAACTATATTAAACTCATCTGTCTTAAAAGAAGCTATTATATTCATTAAACATGCATTTTGTAATGCACTTACTGTGTAATTCAAAAAGAAATTCAAGCCATTGCTTTTCCTAAGACATTGTGGCAAAAGCAAAGATGTTGTGAAACTCTGTGGTTAAAGTTAGAGTACAAGGTCTGGCTGCTGCTTTAAATGTGTTGCATTGCAATTGCATGTATTTCCTTATATATATATATATATATATATATATATATATATATATATATATTTATTTATTTATATGTATGTATATATTATTTATATATATATATATATATATATATATATATATATATATATATATATATATATATATATCATGGTAGTGGTGCTGCGGTAGCATTGTCGCCTCACAGTAAGATGTTGTCCCATTCGATTCTCAGCTAGAGAGTCTTCTGTGTGGAGGCATGTGTGAATGGGCATGCCTTCGTTGAAGGTTGTGCGTCAGGGCTGGTAACTCGGCATGTAAAAATCCACTACCAAACATTAGTGGACCGGAGTTCCGCTGTGGCGACCCCTAACATATATATATATATATATATATATATATATATATATGTATATATATATATATATATATATATATATATATATATGAATATCTCTATTTCTTTCCATATCTGTCTATATATAAATATATAGAGGTTTACTATTAAAATATCGATGTTTAGAAAAAAAAAAACGGTACTTAACAGCGAACGTTTTCACCAAAGGTACACATTACCTAATGGCCCTAATGTCAAAAATCAGCTGTTAATGCTGAAAATGTCAAACACGACATTTTACGGCACTTAGCAGCTATTCCACCCTTGCCATAACTCCCTAACTCCCTAACTAGTACACCTAACATCCCATTTATGCTCCCCTGCACCCCCCACATCCCCTCTAACTATATATTCCAACTTCGAGATCACACTGCAGTGAGGAAAGGGATGTATTTCCTTTACATCACTGTACCGCGATCCCTATACATAATCGGACATTCAGATTTGCAAATGCATAGTACATTTGCATATGTAATGTTCGAGTATGTAGCTTGCACACATATGAACTATTTGAACATCTGTAGTTTGAATAGTTCATAGGCGTACAATGCTACATCAACATTGTAATAGTAAACCATATATATATATATATATATATATATATATATATATATATATATATATATATATATATAGATATATATAGGTATACACATACAAACTGGAAGATAAATCTAGCAAAGCTACAGTTTTCACTGTGGGATACATTAAACCTCCTGTAATGGAGGCCCATGGGGTATATAGAAATGACCCCTTAAGGACATCAAGTGTTTCAGCTACATGTCTTTTGAATGCCAATGACTTTTCCACTTTTTAAGTTTTTATGGCTACATTTATACTAATAAAGCCAAACTCCAATAGCTGTGAACATACATATCTCATATTCTTGCTGACATCATCAGCACAGCATAAATGAATACTTTTATAATTCAGAAACACAGAGAATTTAAACCCAGCCAATGCCTGTAAACATTAAAGTATCTGTAAAATATCCCAACTAACATCAAAACCAAAGGTTAAAGGGTCATACAGACAAACCATTTGGTGATAACTGTAAGAAAAACCCAGCTAAGCAAGAGTTCTCACTGCGTGATACCTTAAAGCTCCTGTAATGGATGCCGATGGGATATATGTAAATGATCTCTTAAGGAAATCAAGTATTTCAGCTACATGTCTTTTGAATTTGGCTTTATTGCCCTGAATGTAAACATAAAGACTTAAAAAGTGAAAAAGCCGTGGGCATTCAAAGTTCACTTAGCTGAAACTATTGATGTCCTTAAGGGGTAATTTGCATATATTCCATGTACCTCCATTACAGGAGGTTTAAGGTATTACACAGAAAAAACTCTTTCTTGGCTTGAATAAAGGGTGACTACATTTTCTGACATTAACCTATAGTTGGTTTTAGTTCATCTAATAGTGTTTTAGCCACCTGGTTTGGTTATGTGCTCGATCAACAGTCAAAATAAGAAAGCATTTGTTCCATTAGATAACATAAAAAAAATGAAAAAAATTATTGGCAGCAGATTTCTAAACTTCAAGTCAGATAAGTTGATTTAACTTATTACAGATGAGAGCACCTACAAGTGTTTCTGCAATTATCTCCTACTGACGACTCTAGGCATCAAATATTGCTTGTTCATATTTGCATTAATAATTCCAAAACCATGCTACATATAGAGTATCAGAAGATGATTTCCTCTTTAAGCATACATGATGGCAAACACAGTTGTGTCGATTTTTGACCTCTATCTAATGCAGCTAAAGAGATATTTAGTATTATCTGTACGTTATTTGTATTGTAATAATGTTTATATTTCTCTAAATATCTTAACATTCAGGTAACATAGATAGAACCGTATAGCCTCATACAAACGCTCACAGCTGAATGAAGGAAATCCTGCTGGCAGTATGTGTCTTACTTGAATGGTTAGTGCGACATCATAAGCTGTTTATACAACATTGCAAAATTAATATTCCTTGCCTGTATTTTGGCTTAAAAATCCAGCTTAATGCATCTGACTGAATGAATAGCACTAATATAAAGTTTAATTTATCAGAACGGGACAGCAATATAATCCAAAAAGCTTTAGTAATGTGACCACAAAAGAAAACAAGCATTTTGTCCTCTTTATACAGGACTTCTTCAGAAGTAATTTTAATTTACAGTGCCTAGTTTAAATAGACACCAAACCAAATCAAATGAGAGTTAAAATCAATTCAAATATTAAAGTGAAAACATAATTTCATAAAAACTATAACAAAACATATTTTAAAAACATTCCAACTAACAATTGTAAACCATTATTAAAAAACATAAATGTAAAAATATAAAAGCATGGGGTCATAAAAATTTAAACCTATCTATCAAAAGTCTTTTCAATTTCAGTCCCTATCTTATCAGGTGGGTGGCCAACTGGCTCACCAACAGGACCCTCACAGTCAAAATAGGCACCTTTACCTCTGATAGCAGACCTGACACTAGTGGAGTTCCCCATGGATCTGTCCTGGGACCCCTACTGTTTGGCATCTATTTCTCAGAGGTCCAGGCAAAGACAAAGGGCCAGTGGCTGACCAAGTTTGCAGACAACTGTAAGTTGGCTGCTGACATTGACTCCCCAAATGATATTAACATACTGCAAGAGGGTCTCACAGCAACTAATGACTGGTGCCAAAGTCATTGCAAAAAAATGTATCATCACACCATTCAGCAAAAACACAACACCTACTGATTACCATATCAACAGCAATCCCGTAAGCACACAACCTGTGGTGAGAAACCTGGACACTTAGGTTGATAACCTCACATTCGACCATCATGTAGCAGCAGTGGTCATAAAAGCCTTTTACTTGGTTCATCTCATAAGTAAAAAGATTGCATCCAGAAAAAAAAGGAGGTTATTACCTCTCTATACTCCTCCCTCATTAGACTGAATATAACGCCCTGCTTGGGATTTACCTCTCCAAGTATCTGCATTAACTGGAAAGGCTACTGAAATACCTCACAAAGAGAGTCATGGCCTCCAACACCTGTCCTATGCAGACAGGATCAAGTCACTATCACTCTACTTGGTATTGTACAGATTGTTCAGGGGTCTCACTTACAAGGCAATCTTGGACACTGCTGTACTGGAGATGGTCCTTATCCAAAAGTATAACTCCTCACACACTACCCACTCAAAAGACCTGAATCAAATATGCGACATCAACAAAACCTGCTGGAGAGACAGGTTTGTCTCCCAGAGGCTGTCCCGTCTCTGAAATAGACTTCCGATACACATCAAACAGAGCACCTCGCCGACTCTCTTTAAGTGCAGCCTTAATGAGTGGATGGGAAACCACAAATTTGTCCTAGGGGATTCCACCTGTGTCCCTCACTGACAGGGCCAACAGGTGCTGACTGAGGTTTCTTTTTGGGGATAAACTCTTGGCTAGGCTTGTAAGTGTCCCAGGGCCATTAGCCTAGTAACCTCCTATGATCCCATGAATAGAAGTGTTATAGTACAGTGTTCGTTAAGACCTGGGTATTTCAAACTATTGAAGTTTAGTTGCCAGTAAAGCTCTCTCACTTCCAACAGCAAAGAATAATACTCACCCCTAATATTATGTGTAATCTGTTCCAGAACAGTAAGTTTAAAATGATGACCAGGGTTAGCCCTAATATGTTTCACAAGTGCATTGGTGCTTTTTTATTTTTAATATTGTAAACATACTCTTAGATTCATTCTCTTAAGGCTCGTTCTGATTTCCAATATAATATCCTTTATATACCTGGCATAAAGCAACATAAACAACACTTTTAGATAAATAATGATAATTGTGTTTCATTTTAATTTACCTAATGTTAAGCATACATTCTGTACCAACCATAATATATTTACAATAATGGCAACAGTCACATTTACTCATGCCCATTATTCTGGTACACACTCTTGAGTAAATTCTTTAAATACTAATCCCTTCAATAAACTATAACTAGACTCTGACCAAACTTTGAACTTATTTCGACATCATCTTAATAACAGCTATGGAGATTTTTTTGCATAATTTCACTTGCTTGAAATCTATCAAAATTATGAAACCCATCCAATAAAGTTGGTCTAAAGTGCCCAGTCTCCCATTTAGAAATCACTTTTTTTAACCTAATAGCCATAGTTTTGGGATAACCTCTTTGCACAAACATACCCTCCGTCAGCTAACATTCTTTTAAAAAGTCATACTCTTTTGTAACTATCCATGCAGCTCTAATGAACTGTCCCTTAACAATGACTCTTTTTTGATGCGGGCAGTGTGCACTGGTATAATGAAGCACAGTATTAGAGTATGTAGGTTCCCTGTAGATATTGGCTATAGATGTCTTGGTATTAGTATCTTTCTCTAAATATACATCATGAAATGGTATAGCTATGTCATTATCTTCATAAGTAAAAACAAAAAACTCAGAGCTACTTTAATAAAGTTAATAAATTCCCGCAGCTTTTCCCTAGAGTCTTTCCAAATAAGAAAGATGTCATTGAGGTAACTTATATAAAATCTGAAGGGCTTCCTTATAAGGACTATTCATAATAAACTGTTTTCCCCAATGTACTGTAATTAAATTTGCAAAGAGTGCTCCACAATTAGAGCCCATTGCCATACCTGACAACTGCACATAATGCTTACCTCAAAATAAATAAAATTGTTTTTCAGAAGTAATTCAAGCAATTCTTCATAAGTATTAATTTTTTCTTGAGAAACTTTTTTTTCTTTTAACACCTCAGTGAACCATTGTATACCTACTTCATGTGGAATAATGCTATATCGGTCTTTAAGATCTGTGGTGACAAGTATATCTTTTTCATGGAATTCTACAAATTATTTTTTTCAAAAAACTCCACAAATCCTTACATACCTGTTCCTCGTCAGACAATAGATCTTTTAAACTAGTGTCAATGTATTTTGCACAGGCACTAGTTATAGACCATAGCATCAACTATTGGTCTTATGGGTGGATCATAAATACTTCTATGAATTTTGGAGATTCCAAAAATTGTAGGTGTAATTGGTGAAGGCATACTAAAGTAATTAAATTCTTCTATAGGTAGTTTCCCTTATATAACATATCATTAATCTTTTTTTTAATTCTTTTATAAGCTAAATTCAATTCATTAATGCTTACAAAGCCATCCACATCCAAAATATCCAGCATTCTTTTTTTTATATTCACCATGGTCCATTAACACAACCCCACCCCCACCCTTATCAGGCTTCATAATCCTTAAACCCTAATTTCTCAATTTTTTAATTATTTTGCTTTCACCATTTGAAATATTAAAACTAACATTACTTATATCACTCTTCAGTGTATTTCTTAAATCAATTTTACATCATTTCTCAGGGGGTAGGTTGAAAGTACTAGAAATGTTAAAAGAATCATTAATAGATAGCAGTTTGTTAAATATTACTATAAATTCAGTTTCCTAATAAACTTTTTTATATCCATTAATAAATAAGCAATATTAGCTTTTCTAGGTGGAACACAAGTCATACCTTTTGATAATAAATCAATCATTTCAGCATCAGTCTCAACAGAAATGTAATTATGTACTTTAAAATCCCACTAACATTCATTAAAATTGCATAAATATTGTTACTAAAAACAAAGTCATCGTCAATAAACTGTTCATTATTAGGAGACAAACTGTCAGTGGACAAATTGTCTGCTATCTCCATCTGTGATTATTCTGCTGTTGTGGGTGTGTATGATTCCTGTTGAACCATTGGTTCCTCCCTGGGGGTGGTGGCTGTTCATCCCTTGCCATTGGTTATTGTCTCATAGGTTCATAGGTTGGTACTAGGCTATCGGCCCTAGGGCCTATACAAGCCTAGCCAAACAATTCCCCGGATATTTCTTCACACAATATTTACTTCCCTGGACCACAGTCTAGCAGGGCGACTGATGTGATCCCCATGGTGAAGTTCCTATCTCCCATCCAATTGTCAAGGTTCTTCTTGAAGAGAGCCAAGGAAGTGCTCTGCTTGACATGTATGGGCAGTCTATTCCAGAGTATAGGGGAGTCCCTGGGTCAGGATCCTATACCTCCAGCATGCTTTGTTCATTGTGATGGCAAGGTTTATATCCCTGGAGCGTGTGGCTCTGAGGGATTGGGATTTCTTTAAGTGGAGCATGTCCAACAGCTCAGGGTTTGACATGCCCTTGTATGTTAAGCAGAGATCGCCTCTGAGTAGATGATATGCCACAAAGTATAGCTGGAGTTTTTTTAGATGGTTAGCATAGGGCATCTGCTTTAGGCCTGAGATTCTTTCAGTGAGGTATTTCTGCAGCCTTTCCAGCTGTTGCAGATGTCTTGTGATGTACATACCAAATGGGGCATTGTACTCTATAATGGGTCTAATGAGGGATGAGTACAGTGGGGCATTGTACTCTTTTTTTCTGGATGAAAAGCCCTTAGTGATGAGGTGTGCCACATAGAAGGATTTCCTGACTGTTGTGGCGATGTGGTTATTGAAGGTGCGACCACTGTCCACCTGTGTCCCTAAGTCTGTCATCACACTTTCAGTGTTTAGTGTACTGCCACTTATGTGGTAATTCATGGGTACATGTTTTTCCCAAAGGGGATAACTATACATTTCTTGACATTAAGCTTGAGCCCAGGGCTCTGGCACCAAGCATCTGTTTCTGGAAGGTCCTTTTGTAGAATATCCACATAATTTGGGGATTCAATAATGGTGCCCAGTTTGCAGTCGTCTGCGATTTTTGTTAGCCAGAGTTCCTTTGTGTTGGCCTGTACTTCAGATAAGTAGATGCCAATCAAGAGCAGTTAGACAGAGTTCCTTAGTGTTGGCCTGTACTTCAGATAAGTAGATGCCAAACAAGAGCAGTCCCAGGACTGAACCCTGAGGTACTCCACTTGTCACTTGAGTGGAGCTGGATTTGGAGTTGGCTACTTTTACAGTCTGGGTACTGTCAGTAAGCCAGTTGACAACTCATCGAGTGATGTAGGGTTGTATGCCAAGCTTACTAAGTTTATCTATGATTCCAGAGTGGGGGGTGGTGTTGAAGGCCTTGGTGAGGTCCAGATAGGCTGTGTGGACCTCCTTACCTTTGTCCACAGCTCTGGAGACTGACTCAAAGAAGTCAATCAGGTTCAAGAGACAAGATCAGCACTAGATGAACCCAAACTGGGTAGGGTCCAGTGTTTGAAGGTTGCCAATGCCTTTGTTTATAAGTTCCATGATAATGCATTCCATGCCCTTGCAGATCAGGCTCATCAGACTGATGGGATGGTAGTTCCTGGGATCCAAGGTGGATCCCTCCTTGTGGAGTGGGATAACTGTAGCTGTGCACCACTCAGTGGGCACAAATCCTGAGGTGAGGCTATGATTAAACATGACACTTATGTGAGGTGCCAGTTCATTTTATAGTTTGTGTAGTACACAGCCCAGGATGTCATCTGGTCCCATGGATGCTGTATTCTTAGCTTTGGAGAGTGCGGTTTCCACCTGTGTGGCCCTGATTTCCAGAATTTGGCAATCTTTTGGTATTGAGATGGGCCCTTTATTAGGTGAGAGGGGGTGAAGTTGGCACTAAATCAATCTGCCAGGATATTGGCAATATCCTTTGGATCAGTATATTTAATGCTATTCTGTTGTAACTCAGAGCAGATATGAGCATTGCAATTTAGATTCTTGATATAACTATAAAATGCCTTGTGGTTGTCTTTGGAATCTTTGGCAATTTTATTTTCATAACTAGCTTTGGAGGATTATATGAGGGATCTCATCTTCTTACTGAGGCTGGTAAGGGAGTTTTTTTGCATCCTGGGATTTTCCTCTTTTCTGCAACAGTTTCTTCCTTCTGTTGTATAGTTTGTTTATGGCAGGGGACCACCAGACAGGCTTCCTTTTTTTGGAGGAGGGCTTCTTGGTTCTATTTGAAATGGCACGATTCTCCTTCAGTCTCTCCAATCTCTGTAAAGGAGGAAAATCCATTGAATTGTTGGAAAAAGGGAGATTGGAATTAACATTATCATTGTTCACCAAAAGAAGAGGAAGAGCTCTAACATCAACCACTTGTGGCCACTGATCATCAAAATGAAACACTCCTCCCTCATTTGCCTCTTGGTGTTCATAATTTTGCTCATAGCCAATTCTCTTATAGCCCTATGCTTGTGAAGAAGGTGATACAGGACAGGCATTTCCTCTTTTATATTCATTAAAATCTCTATGAAATTTCTTCATTTTCCTGTTCTTTAATTGTGCACTTTGTTCCTCTGTACTTAAAAAAATCCTGCTGTGTTCAGACTTATATCAACTGTATTCACTGTGTTTTCTAGTGCTAAAGTCTTCGTTTTACGATGGTCTGTAATCTTCTCATTGTTTATAACCAAACCCTCCATGTACTCAATACCATGTCTATTAAATAAAGACAAAGGTTCCTGGTGGGACGATGAGTCCTTCTCAAACCCCGTGGGGTATTTCCACATCATTAAGCCCCTTGGGACAGTTTTAGACCTGACACAATTAATTAAATAATTCTTTTCTAAATGAAGTTTTTTTTAACTTAAGGAGCTTGTAGCTATCTCCTCTAAGTGACCACAAATGTCAGAAAAGTTGGTGTTATAAGCAGTGTTATTAGAATCACTATTAAATGCTGGCATAACTTTAAACCAGTCATTGAGTCTCAGAATTTTATAATAATTATTATGCATTTATTAATAATTATTATGCAGCTGCCGACTTACCAGAGAGTTGCCAATGCAATCAGAGTTACCTAAACCACCGGCAGCATTATTTGTTTAAGTCTCATTTGCTATATCTGAAGGCACTTGCACTGGAAAACATTATTATTAAATACAGTAAGTACAGTCAATATAAATCTGAACATAATAGGATTTATTTTAAGTACAGACAACCAAATTGCACCATTAAAGAATAGGAAAATGAAGAGATCTGATATAAATTTTAATGAATAGAAAAGTGGAAATGCCTATCCTGTACCATCTTCTTCACAAGCATGGGGCTATAAGAGATTTGGGTATAACCAAATTTGCCAGCACCAAGAGGCTAATAAGTGAGTTGTTTCCTTCTGAAGAACAGCAGCCACAAGTGGTTGATGTTAGATATCGTCTTCCTCTTTTGGGGAATAGTGATAATGTTAATTCCGATCTCCCTTTTTACAATAATCTAATGGATTTTCCTCCGTTATGGTGAACAAAGAGACTAAAGGATATTAGAGCCAACAACCAATAGCAAAGGATGAATCAGCCACCATCCTAAGGGAGGAACTAATGGTTCATCAGAAATCATACACACCCACAACAGCAGACCAGCTGCAGGTGGAGATAGTGGGCAATTTGTCCACTGACAATTTGTCCCCTAAAAATGAACAGTTTATGATCAATGACTTTGTTTTTAGTAGCAATGCTTGTAAAATTTTAACAAATGTGAGTGGGGAGTTTAAAGGATATAATTACACTTCTGTTGAGATTGACGGTGAAATGACTGGTTTATTATGATAGACTTATGTTCCTTCTAGAAATGCTAATATTGCTTATTTATTAATGGATATAAATATATATATATATATATTAGAAAACTTAATTTCAGGTAATATTTAATCAACTGCTATCTATTAATGGTCCTTTTAAAATTTCTACTACTTTCAACCCACCCCGTCATCCAGCTTTGCAATTATTTGAAAAATTATGTGAAATTGATTTAAGAAATATGTTGAACAGTAATATAAATAATGTTAGTTCTAATATTTTGAATGGTGAAAGTGAAATAATTAAAAAAAAATGAGAACTCAGGGTTTAAGGATTAGGAAGTCCAATAAGGGTGGGGTGTGGGGGTGTTGTGTTAATGCACCATGATGAATATAAAAAAAATGTTGGATATTTTGAATGCAGATACCTATGGCTTGGTTGGCATTAATTAATTGAATTTAGCTTATAAAAGAATTAGGAATGGATTAGTGATATGTTTATAGAAGGGAGAATATCTATAGAAGAGTTTAATTACCTTTGTGTACCTTCACCAATGACACCTATAATCTTTGGAATCCCCAAAATTCATTAAAGTATTTATGATCCACCCATGAGACCAATACTTGATGGTAGAGGGTCTATAACTAGTGCCTGTGCAAAATACATAGAAATTAGTTTAAAAGGACTATTGTCTGAACAGGTATGTAAGGATTCATGGAGTGTTTTGGAAAAATAATTTTGGTAGAAATCCACAAAAAAGATATACTTGTCACCATAGTTGTTAAAGACCTTTATACCATTATTCCACATGAAGTGGGTGTATAATGGTTCATTGGTTTCCCAAAAAACAATTAATTCTAATGAAGAATTGCTTGAATTAATTCTGAAAAACAATTTTATATATTTTGGGGGTAAGCATTATGTGTGGTTGTTGGGTATGGCAATGGCCTCTAATTGTGGATCACTCTTTGCAAGTTTAGTTATGGTACACTAGGAAAAACATTTTATTATGAATAGTCCTTATAAGAAGGCCCTCAGATTTTATATGCAGTACCTGGATTACATCAGAGGGAATTTAATAACTTTATTAAAGTAGCACTGAGTTTTTTGTTTTTACTTATGAACATAATGATATAGCTATACCATTTATTGATTTATATCTATAGAAAAAATACTAATACCAAGGCATATATCTATAGGAAGCCTACATACTCTAATACTACTGTACACCCCCCGCATCAGAAAAGAGCCATTGTTAAGGGATAGTTTGTTAGAGCTGCCCGTATAGTTACAAGACAGTCTGACTTTTTAAAAGAATGTCAGCTGATGGAGGGTATGTTTTTGCAAAGAGGTTAGCCCAAAACTATGTTTAGAAGGTTAAAAAAAGAATGATTTCTGAAAGGGGGACTGGGCACTTTAGGCAATTTTTTGGGATGGGTTTCATAATTTTGATAACTTTCAATCAAGTGAAATTGTGCAAAAAAAGTCTTAAATTGTTCTCTTCTTTCTAATTATAATATTGAAAGTGAATTAATAAGATGGGTTATGGAGAAAAAATGGATGATATTTAAAGTCAAAATAAGTTCAAAGTTTGGACTGAGTCCATGTATAGTTTATTGAAGGGGTAGGTATTTAAAGAACTTACTCAAAAGGAGCTATCCAGATGTGTGTACCAAAATAATGGTATGAATAAATGTGTCTCTTGACATTATTGTAAATATATTATGGTTGGTGCAGAATTTATGCTTAATAGTAGGCGAATTAAAATAAAACATAATTATAATTGTTTATCTAAAAGTATTGCTTATGTTGCTTTATGCCAAGTATTTATAGCATATTATATTTGGGATTTTATATAAATATATATATATATATATATATATATATATATATATATATAGTTGCACTTCATAATCTCGAATTACTGAAATCCCGAATTTCAGTAACCTGAGACCATGAAGGCGAAAACCAGAATGCCGAAAGTGCATAAGTGCGAATTTGAATATCTCAAATCCACGCTTATGCATTTCTGGTACATCGTGTGTAGTGTTAGTGTGCCTGAGATTACAGGTGAGTGATTGTTTGTGTGCTTTTGTACATTGTATGTGTGGGTAAGGGTAGGGAAGTGTAAAGTGTGAGTTTTGGATTTGTTGTTGTTTGTGTATGTGTGATGTGTATTTGTGTGCGAGTGAGTGGAGGATGGCATGGTGTGAGATTTTTTTTTTTATTTTATGTGCGACCTCGGAGTTGGTATATATAAGTAGGAGGTGTGTGAAGGGGCACAGCCCCCCCACATGGGGGGTGCAGGGGGGCTTGTATCCCTGCTTTTATGTAATGTAGGGTTGTGTGGTTTGTGTGCTGTGGCTGGAATGGTGTGTGTGTTATGTGGTGTATGGTGTATGTATATTCATGATTGTGTGATTCAGGATTGTGGATTTTGGTATAGTGAATGGTTTGTCTTTATAGTCTTGGGTTACTGAAATTCGGGATTTCAGTAATTCAAGATTATGAAGTGAAACCATATATATATATATATATATATATATATATATATATACACACACACATATATATATATATATATATATATATATATATATATATATATATGTGTGTGTGTGTGTGTGTGTGTGGATTCATATCACCTCACTGAAAGACCATTTCACTGACACCCATTGAGTTTCTCACAATGATCTAAGTGACATCTGAAGAAATGTGTACCCATTATCTTTTTTTTTTAACTTCAGCATAGCTGAAGATGGAGACACAGGCTGACCAGTAAACCATAATCCTTTTTCTGGGAAATCCTCTCTGATTTCAGCATTTGAACACCATACAGTGGCTCTAGATTGTGGCTATTGCTCCATTCTGCTTACCAGTGGCAGTGCCATATAAGGAAAAGAACATCGGCTACTGGAAATAATTCAGGAATGTACCTGAAAGATCCATGGAAGAAGGGGAAGTAGATTACCTGATGCTGCAAGATATAAAATTCTCACTTGTGACCAGCAGATATACAGGAACATTATTTTGGTACCCGAGTTCATGTCAGAGCGATATGAAGAGGTCATCCTGCACAGAAAAAAAGAGAGAAGGAGAGACAGAGAGATGGGGGGGCAGACATTTGTAGGGATCATACCTTTCGACTGTCCCTGATTTTGTAATACATCCTTGATTCATCTCAAATTTTTTTCCTGTCTGTAATAAAATGTTTGATTTTGTAATAAATCATCGAGGGTTGCAGTCTGTCAGTATACCACACGGTCAAGTTTCATATTTCTTTTTGTTAAGAAAATGCATGCTGATGCAAACCTTATTGTTCTTTTAACTTTTTAAGCTAACTAGTGTTACGTTTCATAATACTTTAAAAATGAAGACAAATACAGTTCTTTCTCTCTTTCAGTGTTTTTTATTAACTACAGTACAAACATGCGGGAGCCTCATGGAAAGCACCAGGGAGACTCCC
The DNA here is from genome assembly GCF_019279795.1 of Protopterus annectens. Classification (NCBI taxonomy): domain Eukaryota; kingdom Metazoa; phylum Chordata; order Ceratodontiformes; family Protopteridae; genus Protopterus; species Protopterus annectens. Next base: position 848,794,065 of record NC_056745.1, read on the forward strand.
AGAACACAGGAATAAACAAGCTTATATACTGGTGATATTGCTGACAGTACAAAAATAGAGAAATGAACCAATTATATCATTATACAGGGCAATTAACCAATCAAAGGTTTACCAGTAAACATAAGACATCATCATGTCTCTAGGCAAGAAAAGGAAAATCAAATGCATTTCCATATAAGGCACATTTCCTGCTTTCAGACAGACTCTTGCTTTTCAGCATTTTCTCATTACTCAGAGTTCACTCAAAGTTCATAGTAAACAATGCATTTGAATGCATACAGACTGTCACATACTCAATTCCCTCAAATACATACTTTGACTGTTCATATTCTACAATCCCCCATTTGATGCTGTGTAAGCACATCATCACTTAACCTATCATACATTTGTCCCAATTCTAGCATAACCATGCTACTGGTCTTTTCATTATTTGAAGACATTGTCATTTTATCATTTACATTCATAGTTAAAGGAATATAAAAATTAGGCACTTTTTTCACAGTTTTTGAAGACATTAATTTCAAGATCAGTGCTTTGATTAAAAATAAGACAAGGAAAGCAACAATTGCTAATACTGCAATTAATAAAATCAACTTCAACAGTCCACCTCCCCAACATGAGAATGGGTTGGTTAACCATACCCACGTTGAATCATTGGCCTCCTTGGCCTTTGAAAGTTCAGAAATTATTTGTATCAGTTCAAGATGACTTTCGATTTCATGCTGATTATCAGGAATAAACATACAGCACTCCTCCTGGATTAAAGCACAAGTTTCTCCTTTCGCTGCAAGGGTGAAATCGAGGGCCATATGATTTTGGAGTACTACAGCCCTCATAGCAGTCAATTCATCAGTTACTAATTCTAAGGCAGAAACAGTAGCATAACTTAGTGTTTCAAGCAATTTAGATAGCTTTCTCAGTTCCCAAACTGATTTTACTGCTCCGTATGATGGAATTATACCAGCCCATGATATGACGTCATCACCCAAGTCCATATGGGACAGTCCTTTGGTACTAGCATGGGCTAAATCATGGTGATAGATCCATGAAGCATCAACTCGACCTACAGGATTAGCAGGCTTCTTAACCTCTCGAACGTTTTGAATCTTTCCTTTAGGTAATGCAGATACATGTCGAATAGCTGGAACCAGATAGCCCAAGAAGCAGCTACCAGACCAGTCTCCTGGAAGCCATTTATATGCTTTTCTTCCACACACAAAATAACAATTCTCTACTTTAATGGTGATGTTGATAGACTTAAAATGATCCACGGCATCCTGTAGTCCTTGGAATATCTTCGAATAAACAGTTTCGATTTTCTGGGAAAAGTTAGCTATAGAGTCCTTACCAAGTCTTTTTACAAGTGAAAAGTCTGTTACACAACCCGAATTGTCCATAGTGCAGTTATGTACCACTGTTTTGTTACAATGGCTCCACCCGACTCTGGTTTTACCAAGTTTCTGAAAACACACAGTTCCGTTTTGACAGAGGGACAACTGTAATGTTATTTTGGCTTTTGAAATGACATTTGATGCATCGTAGATCAAATTTGTCCAGGTTTCTTTAATTCCTAAAGGGACTATATTTAGCATCAATCCCCCATGAACAGTAGGAATAGCTGTGCAAACCCAACAGTCTGAGACATTGAGGGATGATGCATACGCGTACTTAATTGCTTGATAAGTGTTGAAAGGTGGATGCCATACAGCTCGTTTGGTATGAGCTGTGGAGGAAGCAGAAAATAGAAATGGCCACAGTAAAAATAGCAAAACAACAAGAATAATCACCAAAATCGTTGTGCAATATTTTTGTGGAAATGTTGGTTTTGCCCTAGGAGTTCGTGTAATTGGATAAACTTCAGGCATTTTCAGGCTGTGGTGCAGTATGACTGCGAGTGCGAGTAGCAATAGGTGGAGAATCTGGACTAAAAAAAGGTAAGGGTTGTTGATCTTCAGATGGGATTACCTTCTTGACATGTGATATATGAATCCAGGTGGGTGAGCCTTGTAGCCGAACTGCTGAAGAAGTGGTCAGTAGAACCAGGAATGACCCCTTCCAACGTGGTTGAAGAGCTTTTTTTCGAGAAAATGACTTGACGTATACCCAGTCTCCTGGTTGTAGTGCCGAGGACAAGAAAGGATCAGGAGTTTGCTGAGCTGCCGCCACCTGGCAATGATGAAACTGTAAAAAAGAAACAAGAGAATTGCAATACAGGAGAATATTATGATCAAATTCATCATATTCAGAAAAGGGCAGTGGTGGAGTCATGGGCATATGCATAGGGCAGCCCATGAGGATTTCATGAAGAGAAAGACCTTTAGTTGGATGAACTTGAGCTCTCATAGAGAGCAAGGCTAGGGGTAGGGCCTGTACCCAAGTGAGGCCCATTTCAGTAGTAATTTTAGCAAGTTGTGTTTTTAGTGTCTGATTCATTCATTCGATAAGGCCTGATGCTTGTGGTCTGTAGGGGCAAGGAAACTTGAAAGTGATGTCTAACATTTTACAAAGTGAATCAATTAATTGAGCAGTAAAATGTGTTCCACGATCTGAATATATTTGACGGGGAACACCAAAATGAGGTATTAAGTCATAACAAAGTTTCTTAGCAACTGAAATAGCATCATTCTTGACACATGGGTAGGCTTCTAACCACCCAGAAAAAACATCAACAACAGTTAAAACATATTTAAAATGAGCACAAGGTAGAAGTTCAATAAAATCCCATTGCAAAGTGCAGAATGGTCCCAATGGTTTTGGTAAGGGTTGTGTGGGAGCCATTGTGCCCTTTGAAATGTTATACTGTAAACAAGTGGAGCACATGCTCAAGAAATGCTGCACAGAAGCAGAAAGTCCTGGGGCAAACCAATCCTTTTGGATTTGTTTTATTAATGCTTGTACCCCAACATGAGCTGGCAAGTGATATGCTTTAATAAGAGAATTTAACATGGACTTTGGGCAGACCAGTCTGCCATCTGAAAGTTGCCAAATGAGATCAGAGCATTTTAAACAACCTTGAGTCAGCCATGATTTTCTTTCTGATTCCGGAGCTTCAGTTTGTAAAGCTTTCAACACTGTAGTATCAAAGATAGCTATGGATTGTAGAGGCTGTAGAAAATGTCCCTGAACAGTTTGTGAAAGAGCAGCCTGTTTTGCAGCCCAGTCAGCAAAATTATTGCCTTTGGTTTCAAAAGAGTCATTGGATTGATGGGCTGCACATTTTACAACAGCAATTTGAGATGGTAACAATAAATATTGTAATAGGTTATTTATATAAAAATGATTTTTAACGGGAGACCCAGAAGAAGTTAAAAATCTGCGTTCTTTCCATAGGATACCAAAATCATGAACAACCCCATGGGCAGAGCGGGAGTCAGTATATATTGTGACAGATCTGTCCTTAACTATTTTGCATGCATTTGATAGCGCTACTAATTCCACAGCCTGCACAGAAGTGTCTGGGGGTAATCATGCTGATTTTAAAACTTCAGTCGGTGTACAGACTGACCAAGCTGCTTGGAATTATCTGGAGTTTGTTCATAAACAGGATCCATCAACAAAAAGAATCAAATCCGGATTCTGCAAAGGAGTATCATGCAAATGTAACCTAGGAGAAAGAGCAGAGTTAACTACAAGGACACAATCATGTGGTTCGCCCTCATCCGATGTTGGTATTAAAGAGGCAGGGTTCAGTGGTGGGCAGTGTATTACTTGCAGGGAGGGATTATTTATCAAACTCAATTCGTATTAAGTAAGACGTGCGTTGGAGTGGTACTGTGTTTTGGTTTTTAAAAGTAATGCCTGAACTGCATGTGGGACTGCTAATATTGTTTCATGTCCCAAAGTCAGTGGAGCTGCCATGTCAATCAAAATAGCAGTGGCTGCCACTGCTCATAAGCAAGCTGGGTAACCAGAGGCAACCGGATCTAGTTGAGTGCTAAAATAACCATAGGCCGGTAACCTCCAGTGCGTTGCTGGGCTAAGAGACCCAAGGCAGTTTTGTTTCGCTCACAGCAAAAGAAAATAAATGATTTTGAATAATCTGGCAATCCTAGTGCTGGAGGATTTACTAAGGCTGTCTTTATAGCCTGAAAAGCCTCATCGCTGAGTGACATCCAGGGTAAAGGGTCTGTGATTTCTTTCTTTAAAAGTTGTAATAGTGGAGCTGAAAGTTCTGAAAAATTTGGTACCCATTGTCTACAATATCCTGCTAGGCCTAGGAATTCTTGAAGTTGTCTCTGTGTTGTAGGTCATGGGGCTTTTTGAATAGAGATTATACGATTTGGGAGTATTTGACGAGAACACATTGAAATGATATGTCCCAAGTATTGCACCTTTTCCTGACAAAATTGTAATTTTGATTTATTTACTTTGAATCCACACATAGCTAAAAAATTTAACACCAAGAGGGAATCTTCCCTACATGAGTCACAATCTGGTGAAGCTATCAGGATATCATCCACATATTGAACTACGACAGAACGTGGTGTTAATCGGAGATCCTGTAACTGTCTATGCATCTCTCTAGAGAATAAGGTTGAGGATTCTACATATCCCTGGGGCAATCGAGTCCAAGTATACTGTTGACCCTTATAGGTAAATGCAAATAAATACTGACTATCAGGATGTACTGGAATAGAGAAAAAAGCTGATGAGATATCTATCACAATGAAACATTGTGCAGTAGGTGGGATACAGCTTAGAATAGTAGCTGGGTTTGGTACAATCGGGAAGACGGGCAAAACAGCTTTATTAACTTCCCACAAGTCTTGAACAAATCTGTAAGCTTGTTTTCTGGGTTTCTTCACTGGCAATATTGGGGTGTTACATGGACTTATGGTAGGTACTATGACCCCTTGTCGTTCTAATGCAGAAATAACAGGGGCAATACCAGTGATAGCTTCAGTCATTAATGAGTATTGTGGCACTCATGGTAACTTTGCTCCTGGTCTTAGGGTTATTTTAACAGGAGTGGCTGAAGTCAAAAATCCGACATCATTGTCATGAGTAGTCCACAAGTGAGAGGGTAGGGAATGTAAATATTCATCTCTGCCAGAATGTTGCTGGATGCACATCGTCTGTAAAATGGCTGAGTCATCCAAGGCTGCTAGGGTGCTATCTTGTTGGTCTGAAGGTACTTGGAGATAGACCCCATCTGCTGTGCAAAAAATGGTAGCCCCCATTTTGCAAAGCAAATCTCTCCCCAAAAGATTTAACGGGGCTGAAGGTCCTACCAGGAATGCATGGTTATCCTGTAGGGGTCCCAAGGTTACTGGGACTGGAATAGTTTCGGAGTATTTGATAGGTGTACCAGAGACGCCCACTCCTCTAGTTATTTTGTCAGAGAGGGGAACAGTCATGGCTGCTTTGCCAGCTAACATCGATTTAGTTGTTCCTGTATCGATTAAAAATGGGTAAGGTTTATTTTTAACTAGTAACATTACATGTGGTCCATCCTGATCCACAGGAATAAAAGGACACAATTGCTGTTGTTTCTGTTCAGGGAACCTTCATTGAGGTTGCTGCCGATTGGACAGTGTCCAAGTAGAATTCCATTCTTGTGTTGTATCAATGTACGGTGCTGGTTGTACATTTGTTTTTCCAATGGCCTGATTGGCCACAGTTGAAACATTCCATCTGATTACTAGAAGTTTGGGGTAGAGTCAACTGTGTGCCCTGCCAATTTTGTCTATTCTGATTTCCAGGTCCTTGGCGTCCACCCCTCCCTCTTCCCCGTCCTCATCCTCTACCCCGTACAGCAAAAACATTACACAATTGTATTTGTGCTTTTACTAATTTCTCCTATAAATCTTTCTGCTCTTTAGCTAAATGGTCAGAGAGGTATTGTACCTGTTGGACTAACTCATGCAGGCCTAAACTAGGCCAATTTAAACATACTTCTTTCAACTTGTCCCTAACTTGAGGGTGTAGCCCATCCACAAAGGCGGCTGACAGACCGCTTTGTGCTGGTCCTTCGGTGGGTTCAGGGTACCCAGAATATTCCTCAAATGCTTCAGTGAGTCGATGTAAGTATTCATCTATAGGCTCATCCTCTTTCTGTATGATTGATTTGATTTTTGACCAATTGGGGGTAGGTGGTACAATTACTGTGATAGAATCAACTATACATTGTCTAACCATTTCAAATCCATTTTTCCCTTGCACATTGTGCTTTGGTATTGGTGTAAGAGCATTAGCATGATCCCAGATACGTTTCATAAGATCGGTTGGTACAGCGTATTGTAGGACAGCTCTAACCTCTTCTATGGTAGGATTTTGCAAACAGATATATCCTGCCAGTATGTGTTGAAACTTTGCTGGGTTATTGCGAATAGGCGGAAGTGATTTGGTAATGGCTTGAAAATCAACTGCCGACCACGCCCTAGGCACTACTACTGTGGCCGGTTGCCCTGCATCTCTAGCATGGGCTGGATTCGGGACTTCTCTTAATGGAAATATTCTCTCTTCATCTGATGGGCTGGTGCCCGATTCAGAATCAGAGTCTGGATTGGATTTATAAGGTCCACTGTAATCATCTTTGCCTTCAATTAGGATTGGACATTGTAAATCTTACCCTTATGTAAATGTACGGCTTTCTTATCATAATATTACTTCGTCTGGCTAGGTCTAGGGTCAAAAAGCATTTGTGCCTTTCTCTTATGTTTTTTTGTATTTGAGCAGGTTAATCTAGGTGATGACTTGCTAGAGTTTTCTGTTTGGTCAGGTTGCCCTATAGGCAGTCTACTAGACTGACTGTCCGTCGCCTGGATGCCGCTTCCAGACTCGAGTGTGGTTTGTTCTTTCTCCCACCAACCCCCGCCCTCTGTCGTCGAGCTTACCACTGCGTCCTGAACTTGTGAGGGCTGACATAATGGTGGAGGAGCTGTAGGGGGTAGGGGAAACCAAGGGTTATCATCCGCAGATGATTCAGTTATTTGTAATTTACTTAATTCTTGTACAGGATATAAGCCTTTAAAGGGCGGTTCCTTTAAACATTTTCTGTTTGCTACATCTAGATTAGTTGCAGTATGTCACAGTTCCTTTATCTGCTCTTTTAGTTTCTTTTGATTATCTTCAAGACTACTAACGACCGAATCCTTTTCCCTTTCTTTAGTTTCACACATCCAATCATTAAATGCTGCCCAACACAACCCTGGTAATCTTCCTTTCTTTTTTAACCTCTTTTGCAAATTAATCAATACATCTTTATTAAAACTACCGTTTTCAGGAAAGGCAAGATTACCATCATTTTTAGTTAGGGCGATCCACTGGTTTAAATACATACAACTGTCCCGGGACACCTAATAAAACATATAACCAGCTGGTGTACCTCTTTCTGGCTCATTTATTTTTCCCGCACTCGCTCCCATTTTCACTCAATAAGCTATACTTGTGTAACACAGGTCTAGCTAAGACGTTATATAAACATCTTTATATCCCACTTTCATTCCTCCTTTCATACTTATGATGCCAGTATTTTCCGTATTAGCCCACTCTCATACTGCACATTTAATAGCAGAGAAGAAATGCATGCCACTTACCTTAGAGCAACTGAATGAGAGAAATGATCTCTTTTTCTGTATATATATATATATATATAAGAAAAAACATTTTTAAATCTTTAAGGCAGGCAGACAGAGAGATGAAGAAAACACTGCAAAAACAGAAAAATCTGTTATGGGCCCTTTCATTAGCAGTATTTCTTTCACTTCCTGACTGCTGCAGCGTGTTCCCAATTCAGATCCGAGTAAACGGCACCAATTGTTACGTTTCATAATACTTTAAAAATGAAGACAAATACAGCTCTTTCTCTCTTTCAGTGGTTTTTATTAACTACAGTACACATGTGCGGGAGCGTTGCGGAAAGCACCAGGGAGACTCCCAGAACAAAGGAATAAACACGCTTATATACTAGTGATATTGCTGACAGTACAAAAATAGGGAAATGAACCAATTAGATCATTATACAGGGCAATTAACTAATCAAAGGTTTACCCATAAACATAAGACAACTCACATCATCATGTCTCTAGGCAAGAAAAGAAAAATCGGATGCATTTCCATATAAGGCACATTTCCTGCTTTCAGACAGACTCTTGCTTTTCAGTATTTTCTCGTTACTCAGAGTTCACTCAAAGTTCATAGTAAACAATACATTTGAATACATACAGTCACATACTCAATTCCCTCAAACACATACTTTGACTGTTCATACTCTACACTAGAGTACTGTTAAATATTGTCCCTGATTTGGAGCCTTTGTTCCCCTTCCTCCACACTGTTTTTGGCTCTGTCTGGAATTCTTCAGCAAAGAAGTTGAGAAGTACAGTAGAAAGACAGACAGACGGAAAATGTAATGGAGAATATAGGGATGGAGGGGAGGTAGAACATTAAAGCATTAGAAAGGGCAGATTAGAATAGTTTAATGCTTCCTTCAGCAAACCAGTAAATGTAATGTATCATATCAATGTTGCAAACTCTGAACATGGTGTAAAAGTCTTGAATATAAATATTTCTTAAGAAATAATATGCTGAACTGAGTGACACACTTGACCTTTAAGTCAGGGAATTTTGCCCAGGATTAAGCTTAAATTTTGCAGACAAAGATAAAGTCAAACTCAACTAATCTTCCTATACCAGTGGGGACAAAGGAAATGATTATGAGAAAAATTACCGTTGGCAAGTTCAGTCATTGGGTCAGATTTCATGACAGTTGCTCTCATTTTAAGTCTCCCCCAATTCTGAAAGTCTTTCTGTCAGAGTAAGTGACTTACTTCAGTGTAAACCCTGTCTATAAACAGGTTTATACTGCAGCCAGATTTCAAAAGACCTGCTCTCAATTTAATCGGTCACTTACACTTAGAGCGAGTCTGTTGGAATCGGACCCATTGCCTCTTCTCTCTTCAGATTCAGTTTTAAGTGACAAGAATTCATCCATTATAAGTAGTAAAATCAGTTACTTGCTTGGTTGAAAGAAAGATATAGCAGAATATCATCCACTGGACTGATGCAAGACATGCAAAAAGAGTGGCTACTGTAAGTCTTTAATAGTCTGTGCAAACAATCAAAGACCTCTAGGCAAAGTGCAAGGCAGAGTGCAAAGAAGCTAAACTTTTTTTTGTTTTGTTTTTCATTTTTGGCTCCCACAAATGACCATCTGCTAGTCCCTAGGTCCTCCTTGTTTATACTGTTGAGAGGACCCACTTTGGTCTCTCCTGAGTTAACCCCAGACCCATGTCTGAGAGCATATGTTCACAGCAAAATCATGGATGAATGCACAATGGGGCCATGCTGGCATACTGGTCTGCCTCTGTTGCAGCTCACTCAATATCCTGGTTTCCTTAGAATTCTTCCTACATCATGGCTCTAACCTCTGCAAAAGATCTGCCATGACCTGTGCATGAGTGAGCACCCAGGACGGGTATGCCCACCTTCACACACCAGCTCCTCAGACACCTGAACAACTGATCCAAACTTGGTCACCTGAGCTATAGTCAGGGCTTTATTGCTCTACATCACTGTACAGGTTGCATAGGTCCTCAATAATGACAGTGAAAAATAGTTGTAATCCAGATAAGGTCTGCATGTGCACAGTTTGTCCCTTGAACAAAATTACTTGAACGATTAATACCTACTGTCTAGAGGAATTAGTGCAAAATGGAGGCATAAGACCTTCCAAATACCTTAACAGAATAATTAGGATGTCCAGTAACAATTCATTTTTGTAAGCTGCACATTACTTAGAGTCACAATATAAGGCTGAAAATTTTAAAGTTCTCTTGCAGTGTTAGTCATTTTATTGTGAAAGGATATCACAGGATTGTGTTCATGTGTTTTCATTTTTTTTTTTTAGCAGAGAAAGGCGTTAGAAGTAAGCAGTACTTTTCCTTTGGCAACTAAGGAATGTGCGGAAAAATCGCACAGTATGCAAGTAAAGTTTAAAAGAATCAGTCTCAGCTTAAAGGGATATAAATTGCTTGCAGCTGTCTAACACTACCTAACTGTTCTGCTGCGTGTTAGATGCTGGGACTACAAATATACTACGTAGAGTATGAGGACTGGCAGTAATGGCATGAACAAATGAGTATTATATAATGACCCGCCCATTAAATATTCAAAAACATGCACGCTGATTGGTCAGCGTGCATGTTGTAAATCAGAGTTATAGTAATGGAAAAAGGACCGGTCGCCCGGACTTTTTCCATTACTATAACTCTTTTTTCACACTATTTCACTACATTAAATGAGTTTAACATAGCTAGACAGCTTTAAAAAAAGCAATGGAAATTCTCTGTTGCTTTTTTAAAGCTGTCTCGCTATGTTAAACTCCTTTAACATAGCAAGACAGTTTGTAAAAAGCAATGGAGATCTTGCTTTCTCTGTTGCTTTTTTCAAAACTGCCTCGCTATGTTAAATGTGTTTAACATACTGAGACAGCTTTAAAAAAAGAAACCGAGATTCTCTGTTGCTTTTTTTAAAGCTGTCTCGCTATTTTTCTTAAATAATGTCATTGTATAATAGCAATAACCCACTTCTGGGTGTGGGTAATGCTGGATATACCCACGGTTGGCTTTGTTTGGCCACTCGGGCTTCACCCTCGTGACCAAACCATGCCAACCGTGAGTAAATCCAGCATTACCCACACCCAGGTGTGGGTTATTGCTATATTATACCATGACCCCCCCATTAATTTTCCAAAACGTGCATGCTGATTGGCCAGCGTGCACTTTGTAAATCGACTTATACTAATGGAAAATGTCCGGTCGCCCGGACTTTTTCCATTGGTATAAGTCTTTTTTAAAACACTGTCTCACTATGTTAAAGGAGTTTAACATAGCGACACAGGTTTAAAAAAAGCAACGGAGATCTCCGTTGCTTTTTTTAAAGCTGTCTCGCTATGTTAAACTCCTTTAACATAGCGACGCAGTGTGTAAAAAGCAACGGAGATCTTGCTTTCTCCGTTGCTTTTTTTTTAAACCTGTCTCACTATGTTAAATGGGTTTAACATAGTGAGACAGCTTTAAAATAAGCAACGGAGATCTTCGTTGCTTATTTTAAAGCTGTCTCGCTATGTTAAACCCATTTAACATAGCAAAACAGTTTGTAAAAAGCAACGGAGATCTTGCTTTCTCAGTTGCTTTTTTCAAAACTGTCTCGCTATGTTAAATGGGTTTAACATAGCGAGGCATTTTTAAAATAAGCAACAGAGATTCTCCGTTGCTTTTTTTAAAGCTGTCTCGCTATGTTAAACCCATTTAACATAGCAAAATAGTAAAAAGCAACGGAGATCTTGCTTTCTCAATTGCTTTTGCCCACAGCTCTGATGTACTGCGTAGGCATGCGCAGTACATCAGAACTCATGAATACCAGACAGCTGCGGAAGGGCAGCAAGGAGGCATTATACAATGCCATTATTTAAGAAAAGTAATTATTTTTTTTCTTAAATAATGTCATTATAATAATAACCATTCTGGGTGTGGGTAATGCTGGATTTACCCACGGTTGGCTGTTTGGTCCTCGGGCACCGGGACCAAACCACGCCAACCGTGGGTAAATCCAGCATTACCCACACCCAGGCGTGGGTTATTGCTATAATATCTCATGAATGCTTTACACAAAAGGAGTCTTCCTTTTTCTGTACAAGTTCATGTGTTATCCATGGTGTTGAACCACCTTACATTATTGTATAGTAAATTGATTTTTTTACAAGACAAAAACACTTTATTAGGTCACTTTGTAAACAGAATTGTCTAAATCTGATGTATGTGTTACTCTGTAACTACATGGTAATTCTTTGAGATTTTTTTTTAACTCTTGAATGGGAAGGGGGTCTCATCTTGTCACATGACAAAAAGGACATCCAGACTAATGATGTAGGAAAGACCAATGTGAACATGTTACCATGAAATACACTGATTTTGTTTTCTCTGAGTGTAATGAGAGACCTTTGTAGTCCATTGTATGGCATGTACAGACAATAACAGCGATCTTTTTTTTATTTTTTTATTTTAATTCACCATTTATAGGGATGATGCAAGGCTGAATACAAATGGTTCATTCGTCATATCACTCTTGCATCTTAGGCCTGTAAGCCATATAATTCTCTTCAAGCAGAAGTAAAGAGAGAATGCAAGCTGAATAACTTAAAGACCAAACCAAAAGAACACCACTTCTTAAGGCTGGTAGTTGTACTTGCTTCCATTATAGTGGTTACAGTTGCTGTTATGAATCTATACTTTAGTTAAGTTTGTTATTTTTGTGCTAGTTTTCATCACTAGTTTATCTCGTAAAATACTGCACTTTATTAGCATTACTACTTCTGTAATTATTTGTATTCACGTCCATCCTTTGAGCTTGTGTTGTCGCTGAGAAGGGTCAATTGACCAACACACCTTATCCATTCACAAAATAGCAAATAAATAAATAATAAATAACAAAGCAGAAAGAAAATGTGTCACATAGTATTGAAAGCATAAGCAGTTTGTTAACTCTTATGAAGCCGGTCTGTTTTGTAAGGGTTGTGTCTTCATTGCTGACCATTTTGGCCTGTGTTAAGGCTCTGCATGTGCAGTGAAATATCTGTTGAACTCTGCATGATTTTTCTATAGAAATTGTTGGGACAAGGTGTCTCATAGTTTCTTAGGCAAGTAATATCCTGGCTGCCTGTGCAAGCCATTTTAAGCCTAGCCAATTTCAATTTATTGACGTAATCAGTACTTCCAGCTATTAAGATAAGGGAACAAGAATCAGATCCATCACAAAGAGACTTAGGGTGTCGCCTAGGACCTGCTGGCTGGGAGGGGCCCACTTGCTGAATGGAGGGGAGGTTTGCTGCCATAACATTTACTTTTTAGTTAAAAAACTTACTTTTTAATAAAAAAATACATATCTTCTTTACAGGCATTCTTCTTTAAGAATACCCTCTGCATTTGTGCATGCATCAACGCGCACTCGTTGCCTCTTAAGGATGTTCTTGTGTGTCGACATACGTTACCGCTTCTTCAAGACATTTGGTTCATTTTCACAAGTGGAATTTAAACATGCATGATACTCTATGGAATACAAAACGTGTATGTGTGTGTGTGTGTGTGTGTGTGTGTGTGTGTGTGTGTGTGTGTGTGTGTGTGTGTGTGTGTGTAAAATTAACTAGTTAGTGATGGCAGGTTAGTTAATTTGTTCACGCTCAAACCCTGTACCTCAGTTATAGGACACAAAAGCCCAAATCCTCTACATAAACTACCACACAACTCAAGAAATATGAGTTTTGATGCATTTTCAAGGAATTGTGAACTTTGGTGCTTTCTGAAGGAATTGTCAGCTTTGATGCATTTTGAAGGACTTGTGAGCTACAAGGGAAGAGAAGTTTACTGCTGCTCGTGCTAAGTCTGTTTTTAATGTGCAACTGTTTTCTGCAGCAAATGGTTGTCACTGTTTGTGCTGGATTATTGGGCAACAGTGTTAGTAGCACAACAGGTAGTATAGTTGCTTTTGATGTAGAAGACTGTGGGTTCTACTCCCACACCATATAGATAGATTGTTGATACTGTGTTGTACTTGAAGCAGGGGGTTCTGCACTTCTCAATATGTTCTCCTTTGGATGAGATACTTAGTCAGTGTAAACCTGTTGTCTGCTTGTCCTCCATTCTCTATTATAATATTACCAGCTTATCAATTTATTATTATTATTTTTTTAATGTAGCATAGGCAATTTACTATTCAAGGGCAGCTGGCACTAAATTTGTAGAAGAAACACTAAAATATAAAGTTGTTTGCAGCAGCAACATCTTCATTAGTTACAGATTTATGTAATGTTTAATTATCCAGACTGCTTTTACTTCTGCAGAGAGTGTGCTTATTGACTGACATTGGTGGATTGTAATGAAAGAAGTCTGAGTTGCCTTTTATTGATGAAATGTTCTGAAATGGGCAGTTTTGAGATCATTGGTTCATGTGTTTTATTTCATTGTTTAGTAGAAAATGTATAAAACTACAAATTTAAAACATACTCTAACAAGTGGTACTATATTACAGAAGGAATATAATTTACTACAATCAGGAAGTTGAATCACAGAACACATTCATGTATGTATGGACCAAAAATGTGTGCAAGTGGCCTATGGTTTGAAAACAGACCAAAGGAAAACCTAATCCACCCCTGGCCAAGATACATTTTCTTTGAATGTGGATAAAAATGCTGTTTCAGTGAATGTGAGTTTAAAGGGCAGAGAAGTTTACTGTTCACGTTAAGTCTGTTTTCATTGTGAGACAGTATTGCTTTTTTTAGTAAATAGCTATCTGTGTTTGTTCTATGAAATTTGAAATAAAAAATTTGAATTAAATCCAAACACGTGTAATCACTGTAGAAATAAAGAAAATACTGTGCATGCTGTCAGTTTAGAACAGTGTTTGGTAACCAGGGAGACATAGCCAAGTAATGGGACACTGGAATGGTTGGGGGCTGCTGCATCTGCGGGTACACTGCTACTAGGGGAGGCTACTGTGTATGTGTGTGTGGGAGGATCCATTACCCTGAGTAGGGTCCCATTTGACTATTTTCAGCTCTGAAGGGAACTACTACATCATGAACCTTTGGGGAAAATAGATTATTCTCATTTGCTTTCACAGCAGAATTATATGTCCTTGTGTGGCTAGATGCACTGTTTACTATGTGGATTCAGGAAGGAGGGAGATGATAACGCATGGCTAGGAGAGTATTAAACTGGAAGGCTGTACATTTAAATATATTCTAACTAGTTACAACATTGCATCTCAACCATGCATAGCTTTCAACCTTTTTTGCAAAAAAAAAATCTGGACAAAGCTAAAAATAATGGAGGGACAAATCCCCCAAAATAGGGATAAGTATTGCACTTTCAAAATTAGAAAGTTGCTAAAGTAAAAGCTCTTGTGTTATAATGTATTTTCTGAAGATATGAAGCCTGGAACTTAAATGCCTGACATTTGATGAATTCAATCCTCAGTGATTTGCCACAAAATTCAGAAAAGCACATTTTTTATAAGGAACAGATATAAATATGAGGCATAAATCTGGACATTCTTCAAAACTCTGAACAGTTGAGAGGAATGCAATCATGTCGAAGGTATCACCTAGAAGTAAGTATAAATAAAAGGAATGTGAAAATACTGACCAGTGGAAGGCAAGACTGCTTCCACAGGAAAGACGAAAAAGGGGCCTAACAATGGTCTTAGTTTGTATTTAGACAGAAATTCTGCCAGAGGTCATCTTTTATGTATTGTTACCATTTATCAAAAAATAAAAAAAGAAAGAACAGAAAGAAAAAAATACTGCAATGTTTATATATTTCTACATATGTGCATGCATCCACATATGTTCTAACAGTTCATTCTGTCATTCAGAATGCAAAATTGAGAGTCTCTTATTTGGTAGAAATATGTATTTGTATGTGTGTGTTTGTGAGTGTGTGAGTAATTTTTACTTGTGTGTGTGTTTACATACGCTTTCATGCATGTGTGAGTGTTTGAGTGAGACTTTTCCTCCCCAGATAATTTTAAATTTACATTTAAGAGTTCCAACTTCTTAGATTAAAAATAGAGTAGTTTAATTTATAGCTTCTTTAAAATAGGCTGAATGTAAACTGCTCGGTTACAGTTGCAATTCTAAGCATGCTCTCAATTCTAAATCACTGTCTGGTAATTAGCAGTTTCTACAGTTATGTTATATGCATGTGCGGTTTTAAAAGTCCACAATCTTTTCTGATATCACAGCTGTAAAATGTAGTTTCTGTATGTGGAACCTGGTTTTTATTAGTAACTTATTACATTATTAAGTCTGTTTGAAAGACTACCAATATTGTGCTCTCTGTCTCTCTCTCTCTCTCTCTCTCTGTCTCTCTCTTTCTTGGACAATGCTTAAGGGCATGGAAAACTCTTTCGTCTGTCTTTACCTTGCTGATTAGTCTTCTTAATACCTTCTGGCACATTCTTACAAAAGTTTGCCCCGTAGTGATCAGCATTAAGCTTTCCTTCCCGAATTATATACTTTAACACTGCAACACTTTTCAGACTTACAGCAACCAGACATTTCTGGCCAGTGAGTGAGTCATCTAGAGATTCTGGTGGTTAAACTTTTTTTTTTGGGGGGTGGTAATTCCACCAAATCTTAGAATGATGCTTTAACTATTTATCATTTACTGTTTCATTTTCCCTGTTTAATTTACATTGTGATGAGTTATGCTTAGTGCACCAAATCTGTAACATGATCTCCATACATGCAGCCACTTTCACTTGTAACTGCACCTAGTATAACCCAACTCATGCAAATCTGACTATAGTTAGATCCCCTGCTATGTACAGATACAGCAAGCTTTGCAGAGCTCACAGATCCAGGTAGCTAGTAGCTTGTAGCAGTCATTTGTGGCACTACATGATGTGACTTAGCCCACAGCTACTATATATAGCTCAACAATACTGTATAATGAGACTCCCAAGGTGTGCTGTCACAGTCACATATATAACTAAGTTATGCATTTACTTAGATAAGCATCATATATAGCTGTACCATCCACATCTTAACAGTCAACTATCTCAGTAGACTATAGCTGTCTTTAAATCAATTCAGTTTTACTTCCCACTGGACAATAAAGAAATTCAGCGTACTTATTTCCCTACTGTTGCCAGCCTCATAGCTTTAAGTATCCTAAATCAGTGTAGCAACTTCCATATACTCACATGTAATGAACACCATCTAAACACAAGTAATTCTGCAGGACCAACTATTTAAGAGATATGAGCACCTCAACCCACCCACCCCCAAAAAATAAGCACAGACCGAGCATTGCACTAACACACCACAAACAATACACCCAACCCAGACCCATAATATCATGTCATATGTTGACACTGAAAAGGAAACTCCTCCCTAAACCTCCAAGACCTGTAAGAGTTAACATAAGCAAAAATCAAACATTACAGTACATAATATCTCACTTTAACAAAGAGTTACCACAAGACAAAGGGTCTCAATTAATGTACACCAGACTGTTTCACAAAACAAAAAGTTTTTTGGTGATTGGCGACAATGTAATGAGACACAGAGATCCCCCTCTCACAAGGCTAGAAAAAGACAGAGTGACAGTAAGCAGTCTTACAGGTGGAGGGACATAGATGTCTCAAGGGCAATTAGGACTCTTGCACCAGATAAATATAAGAATGACATGATAGTTGCGCCTGTGGGGGTGAATGACTACAGCAGAAAAACCTTGAGGGAGATGCAAACAGGCATGTCTGAGCTATCTGTGCATGTTACAATTCCAGGCAAAACCCTGATACTGAGTGAAATCTTTGTTTTTCCATGAATGATGCCTAAGGAGAAAGAAAAGATGACTGGCTTCAACAATAGGCCAAAGAACTGTTGTCATACTAGGGCGATCCAGTATGTTTCAGCATGGAATGAGATGTTTCACAGCCCTATGTACTTTGTAAAGGATGGGCTGCACCTCTTATATGCAGGCTTTCACATACCAGTGAATGTCTTTGTTGCTACCATAGTGACATTTTAAAGCAAAGTTCCGTCAGTGAATATTCCAGTGTAGCAAATGTACCAATATCCAAACAGGAGCAGATTAAGGTGGAGCTGCTCGGTGCCAAAAGTCCAAACAAAAGCATCCCCACATTGAGGAACTTCTGCATTTGGAAGGCATCCATTTATGTGTAATCAATGAAACCTAGTTCAACTGATAAGAAAGCACTACCGCTTTATCTTGTATAGTGCTTACCATGCCTTCAGATCAGACCCAGTGACAACTGTGGTGGTGTATCCTTACTTGTCAGAGACCATATCACCTCTAGACAAATTCCCAGAGACCCACAAATTGAACTTATCAAACTCCAAATTGCACTAAACAAAGCTGTCAATATATTGCTTTTAGAAGACTCCATTCATGACTCCATAAGTCCATGTCAGCTTCCTAAATGTCAAGGATGAAGTCCCCATAGATTAGAAATTATTTAGGAGACTTTAGATACCCATCAATTGACTGGAGTACCTACACCAACAACATGGAATATGCTGTAAAATTCTTAAGACTTAATAAAGAAAAATTCAATGGACCAGCATATTACCAGCCCAAGTACAGGACAAAATATTTCTAACCTGGTACTTACAAATGTAGAGAGTCATGCACATGTCTCCTAATAGCTCATGCTCAAGTTAAGTCAGACCTAAAGCTAGTAGCCTTTTCCCCCAATTTATACACTATCCTGATACAAATTTATCAGAATGTAAAGACTTCAACTGTACAAATCTCTCAAATTCCATGATGAAGTCTCAACATTTGCTTATAACAATATTGCCACCATCATTGCTTCAGTAGATAGATTCACAAAGGGATTTTAAACCCACATAAATAAATGTATAGAATTGTCATTCCCTCAAGATCCAGGTATAATGGAAATTTAAAACCAATCCATCTTGCTGGTTCACCAATATAAATAAATTCAGCAAAAAAAAAGGAAAAACTCATTAGTGTATACAGCAAATCTAAAAGTCCCCAACTTTATGAAAATATTAGGAATTTTGATTAAGAATTTTAAAATGGCTTTTAGATCTATAAAGGCAGCCCAGAAACTTTGGTTGGCATCTGAAGTCAAGGGCAGTTACAAACCCTTCCTTAGTTTTGTTAGAACACTAAGAAACAGCACCCAACAATGTACAGAATGTATATTAAACAACACATCCTACTCAGACCTGGTGGACAAAATAAACTGAGTGCAAACTTGAACCCCGAGATGACTAAGAAAACTTCTCCCATGGGGCAAGATAACATATCCATCTGTTTGATAGATAGTACTAAATATGCTCTGGTGGAACCTCTCCATAAGCTGTTTAAACGGAACCTGTCTACAGGCTCATTCTCTTAAGTATGGCAAACAGCACTGGTGATGCCACTCCATAAAGGTGGCCCTAGCATTGACCCTAAAATCTATAGGTCCATCAGCTTGATGACTGTCATTTGTAAAGCAATGGAATATATTATAACAAGCCAGGTTAACATCAACATTAAAAATCTCATCAGGCATAGCAGTTTAGTTTTGTAAAAGGTAATGAACCTGCATAACATCTTTGATAAGGTAACACAAGCTGTTGATAAAAGTCACACTCTGCACACAGCCTACCTTGATTTGCCGAGGCATATGACACATTTCCCCATGCTGGTATAATTAAGAATCTAAATACATTGCAAATAGGCCTGTATGTGATAAGATGGATAGCAAACTGGATATATGGTAGAGCTTGTATTGTGCGGGTGATAGGGGCATCATCAATGAAAATGAATGTGACCAGTAGTGTCCCACACTGCACAGCAATGGGATTGCTTTTATTTGGTATTTACTTCTCTGACTTACAGACTAAAAACCAAGACCTTTGGCTAACCACATCAGTAGATAACTACAAACTAGGAGTAATTATCATTTACCCCTCTGACACAGCTCCAGAAGAGCTACCTGATGTAATGCTTTTAAATCAAATAATAAAAATTGCAATATTGTCCCATTCATAGGTAGGTACTAGGCTATCAGCCCAAGGCCCTACGTAAGCCTAGCCAGCAAGGTTCCATAGCTTACACTACCCAAGAAAGTTATTTTCCTGTGCCACTGTCCAGCAGAGACACAGAAGTGATCCCCGGGGTGTATTTCCTATTTCCCATCCACTCATCAAAATTTTTCTTGAAGAGTGCTAATGAAGAACTTTGCTTGACATAGATGGGTAGCTTGTTCCAGAGTATAGGAAGTCTCTGGGACAGGAATCTATCCCTCCAGCATGTCCTGTTTATTGTGGTGACAAGGTTTAGATCCCTGGAGCGTGTAACTCGGAGGGATTGGGATTTCTTTAGGTTTAGCATGTCCAACAGCTCTGGGTTTGACATAGCTTTACATGTTAGGCAGAGATCATCTCAGAGTAGGCGATATGCTATGGAGTAAAGCTGGAGTTTGTTGAGGTGGTCAGTGTAGGGCATTTGTTTGAGGCCAGTAATCCTCTTTGTGAGGTACTTTTCTGGCCTTTCCAGCTGCTGCAGATGTCTTGTGAGGTACATTCCAAAAGGGGCATTGTACTCTATAATGGGTCTAATGAGTGATGAGTAGAGGGGAACAATGACCTCATTTTTCCTGGATGACAATCCTTTTATGATGAGGTGTGCCATGTAGACGGACTTCCTGACTACTGTGGCGATGTGACTATCAAAGGAGAGACTACTGTCCACCTGAGTCCCAAGGTCTCTTATCACGCAGTCAGTGTTAAGTAGATTGCTGCCTATGTGGTAGTTCATGGGTACAGAGTTTTTACCAAAGGGGATGACACTGCACTTTTTGGCATTGAGCTTGAGGCCATGGCTCTGACACCAGGCATCTGTCTCAGTGAGGCCCTTCTGTAGGATGTTCACATCATTTGGGGACTTGACTATGGCTCCTAGTTTGCAGTCATCTGTGAACTTCATTAGCCAGAGGCCATCTGTGTTAGCCTGTACTTGAGAGAAGTAGATTCCAAACAGGAGAGGTCCCAGGATGGAACCATGTGGTACTCCAATTGTCACTGCTTTGAGGTCAGATTTGGAGTCTGTAACTTTTAGAGTGTGGGTTCTGTCACTGAGCCAGTTGGCAACCCAACTTGGGACATAGGGATTATACCTAGTTTAGTGAGTTTAGTTATAATTCCAGAATGGGGGATGGTGTTGAAAGCCATGGCGAGGTCAAGATAGGCTGTGTGAACCACCTTACCCTCATCCACAGCTTTGGTGACTGCCTCAAAGAAGTTGATCAGGTTCAGGAGGCATGATCTGCCTTTCACAAACCCGAACTGGGTAGGATCCAGAGTTTGGAGGTTACCAATGTCTTTGTTTATGAGTTCCATGATGATACATTCCATGGCCTTGCAGACCAGGCTCATCAGGCTAATAGGTCAGTAGTTCCCAGGATCAGTGGTGGCTCCCCCTTTGTGGAGTGGGATAACTGTTGCTGTGCACCATTCAGTGGGCACAAAGCCTGATGCGAGGCTATTATTGAACATGGTGCTTGAGTGGGGAGCCAGTTTGTTCTGAAGTTCATGTAAAACGCAGCCTGGGATGTTGTCCTGTCCCATGGATGCTGTGTTTTTGGCTTTAGAGAGTGCAGCTTTTACCTACATAGTTGTGATTACAGGGACTCTGCATTCTTCCTGTATAGATATGGGCTCTTTAGGGGGTGAGAGGGGGGGTAAAGTTAGCACTGAACCTATCTGCCAGGATGTTGGCAATAGTTGATTCTGTAATTTTCGTGCCTTTGTGCTGTAACTCAGAGCAGATCTGGGTGTTGCCGTCTAGATTCTTGACAAAGCTATAGAACGCTTTGTGGTTGTCCTTGGATTTAGTGGTGATTTTGTTTTCGTAGTTAGCTTTGGAGGATCTTATAAGGGATCTCAGCTTCTTACTGAGGCTGACCAGGGAGCTCCTCCACTCATGGGATTTTACTCTCTTTTGCAACAGTTTCTTCCTTCTGTTGAACAGTTTGTTTATGGCAGGGGACCACCAGATTGGCTTCCTTTTTTTGGAGGATAGCATCTTCGTTCTGTTTGGGATAGCACGATCCATGCACTCGTGTAAGTGCTTATAGAATGCATTTGTGTAGGATTCAGCAGTTGTAACTGTATTGTCCATCTGCATGGGTGTCACGAAGTTCACCACTTCTGTCTTAAAAAGCATGAAGTTGACTTTAGAGAATTTTTTTACTTTGGTTTCCTTAATGGGGGGTGGGGCGGGATGTGGATATCAAGGGTGATAAGCTTAACAGACATATCATCCACCTAGCATATAGTATTGGCAATACCTCACTTCATAATGAAAATGCAGTTATAAACCTAGGAACCTGAATTGATAAATCTCTTTCCTTTTACCACCATGTAACAGTTGTTAAGAAATCCATCTGCTTGGCACAGATGATTACAAAGGGAATATCACCAATTTCAAAATAGGTTACTGTTCCCTTAGTTCATCACTGATCAGACCAATTAAAAAATACACTAACCTCTTTATATAATAATAATATAGCTCAGCAGACATATCAAACAGTTGGAAAGACCCCAGAATTTCTTAACAGGGATGATCATATGCTTAAAACCCCTAAGCTGGTCTCTTCAGTGATGCAGGGGGATAAAGCCTTGACTATGACCCAGGCAACCTGGGTTCGATTAGCATCTCAGTAAACTGACAGAAAGAAAGGGAGGGATGGTGGTAGTGGTTATCTCCAGACAACAATCCCTGTTTGAGGCTAGGGACATCACAAGAGAAGACATGGTCAGCAGAGGGCAGTGGGGCTTGGCTAAGATGCTGCAAAGGTGGGGGTAATATGCTGGCAGATCTCAAATTGCATGTTCCCAATAGTGTATCACATTGCCACAAAAGAGGAGGTGGGAGAAACAGGCTAGGCTAAAGTAGGACCCCCCACGAATGGAAGTACAGAAATGTTGTTGCATGCAATCACTGACCAGCTGCAGCGATTACTGGTAAAAGTCCAGGGGGGGGGCATGGATCAGCTGACTGATACAGCATGGACAGCAAATGGGAATGGGACCAAAAAAAACTAAGCTATCAGAAATTACTAGAAGTACTGTCCTGTTTTTCTGTGCCTTATACACTCCTTAAATTAGACCTATGCCTTATCTTCCCTGTAATTAGGTACTAAGTAGTTCCATATCTCTTGTACCTTCATAAATCAAACTATCATACAAATTTTAAAACAAAAGAGATACACCTTTTTTTTCAGCAAATAATAAAATAAAGAGGAGAGACAGATTCATTACCCAGTGTATTCTTCACCTCTAGAAGAGACTCTCCTTACAGATAAACATTTATAGATAGCTACTAGGTATACAGTCCTGGAGACCATTAATGCCACCACCCCAAGTTCTCAATTTCCACAAAGCACAGTCTAGTTATGTGACTTGCTCAAGGTCACACAGCAGACAAATGAATGATGAAGGTATCAAACCATGTACCATAGGAAGTAGCTTTTTAGCAGCAAATAGCCGTAATTCTCTGTGACAACTGACAGACTAAAGCAATTGTGAAAGTGCAGTGCAATTTGTGGGGAGTGATCCTGGTTCTTTGAATTTACCAGATCACTGCACTGCCACTGATCTTAGTTCCTGTAAGGAAATAAAAAAAACATACAGCACCTAGCATTCTCTGGGGTTTTCCCTTCCATGTATTAAGTACTGAGAGCCAATGAGATCAGCCAAATCCATGATTTTATGACCATGGGCAAATTTCTATGCAGACCATAATTTGAGTTCAGAATTGAACCCCACACTCTAGAAAGATGAGGCAGCAATCATGTTGTATAAGCTGCCAGTGTGATGTACTATCCTCTTTCAAACAGGATGTGAGTAACTGGAGGGATATTTATAAATTCAACATGGACATGACTGTTGTAATGCTCCTCAAGAAGGGAGGTAAAGTCTAGGGTGGAAACTGGAAGCTGGCAAGATGTAATGGTTGAAGACTCCATAGCCTTGAACATTTGAGGATTTCTTTGATTACAAGGCATGCGGCACTTTAACATCCCAACACATGTTGCCCCTTTCTCCTCTTAAGTCTCCTCTGCTTTTAATTTTCTAATTCTGTAGCTTTCCATATTTTACTCCACATGCAACACCTATTACCCAGTACATATTTTGGAAAATTCTCCTTTCACTGGATCTAGCTCTCCTCACAGCAATGTCCTCCATGTCCTATTTCCTTTCTCATCCTTTCAGTTTTTATACAGATGATGAAAGGCTACTTAAATAGACTTGCCAATGCTTTGAAAGCATTGTATGTTTGTTGTTTGGCTTCAGTGGACATGGAGATATAGGTTCGGTATACACAATTCTGAGTACTGAATGGCAGTATGTAAATTAGTCTTTGTTTGCTTTAACTCTTTTCCAGTTTTGTTCCTGGAACTGAGATACCACAAATAGTTTCTGGGAGTATTTGCACCTTTAATGGTGCTGTTAATGTGAAAAAAAAAACACAGGAAACAGCCCCAATACTGAATAGACACACCGTCAGAATATGAAAATGATGTAGCAGCAAAAAACGGTAGTCTAACCACGAGCAGTATGCAGCAGGTCAAAAGGCAGTTCAAATAAGTCACTCACAGCGTCTCCAGAGTAAAAAAGTATATTTAATCCATGGAACAACAGAGTAAGCGCTTTCGCGTAGGATCACCTATGCTTCCTCAGACATAAAAATATATAAAAACTCTCCCTCTTTTAAATCAAACAAGGCGGGAAGAGTAAACTAATTAGCAAAACAATCATTCAATCAATCAAATAATCAACTATTCAAATTTTTAAAGCCCTAACAACTGTTGCTGTCACTATATCAACAACATCCTAAGTATAAGCATAACTCACTCATAGCTTCGGATATGTACAAATATTGTTTCATAAAACATGTCATTCATCATAGCGCTACTAAAACATTTGCAATAATCATAAAAACAAAAGAATCATTGGTTCATAGATTCCATCATAAACAACAACTGAGTGCACATAAACAAACCATGTGGAAGGCGTCAACAATAAAGTTGTAGCGTTAACATTTTAAGCCACGTATTTTTATAATTTGTAAAACTTGCGTTCATACTGGTTTGAAACAAACCCTATACCAATATCTGGCTGTGATACAGCCTATGTATAAGAAAGAAACGGTCCCTTCTATTGTGAAATTGCAAGTTGTGTTATCATTAATAAATGCTTGTGACCGGCGTAAATAGTCACTACAAACGACCAATATAATCAGTATTGCCATAACCTACATAAACTCAAATGGCACATGATCGCAATAACTATTGCTCTTTGACATACTGTGTCATAACACTAATTTATGGATACACATTTCAGAAGAGCTAAAATGCTAAATTCCTTATTAGGGCATGTAGATCTGAAAAAAATCTTGCAGTCAAAAAACCTTTTTGCAAGATCGCGTCATTACGCGAGGTAGCGTGCACATTGCAAATCGCTGGATTAATGTGACACGCCCAGCATAGGTGCTGTTAATATGCTAATTGAGAGACTAACCTGCCTCCATGCCATCAAAGCTTACAAAAGCAGTAACCAAGGAAAATGACTCGTAGTGTCAAACAGACTGGAAAATCTACAATCTCAACCCATTAAAAATAAAAGCCAATGTCAATAAAAATGTGAATATATATACTTTTAATAAATATTTAAAATAAACCAGTTAAGCACTTTCATCCCAACACATTTGGACTTCATCAGAACTAACTATGAAGTACATTACATATCCTTAAATAATGGAATCAATTAACATTTAATTATTAGGTCACATCGATTGTCCATCAGATTATAAAAAAAAAACAGGAAGAACCCATAAAAATGTCCTATAGTCCTTTAATGCACAGTCAAAAATATATAAAAAACGTCAAGAAAATGAAAAGTAGTTTAAATAAAAAAAAAAGTTGTCCATAAAAAAATGATCACAAGTTGGCTGTTCTCAATTTAAGTACATGAACAATAAAAATGTGTTCATTCAAACCTGGGTATATTGAGGCATTACGTTTTAACTGCCATGTAAGTTCCTTGAGTTTTAGCTTTGTTTCCCAAGGAGCCCCCAAGTTGTTATTTGAAACCAATTGTAAAATCTATAAAACAGAATTTTGAGAGTGGTGAATTCAGCAGCATGTTTGAATGAAGAATTATTACTATTTCTTTTAGAGATTGTATAAATGTGTTCATAAATTCTTTTTCAAAACCGCCTTTCAGTTTTTCCAGTATAGAAACCTGAACAGTCATTATACACAGCAATATACACAACCCCTTTAGAACCACAGTGTCCACCGCCTAAATAGACATTACAAAGGGAATCACCTACTATAATATATACTTGTTCTAACACATAGTGACATTGATACAAATCTTCCAACATAAAAGATCTGTCAAAAAGCAAATTAAAGGTCATGCTGCTTAACTCTAAGAACCTTAACATGAAAATGCACTCACTGGAGGCTCTCCTCACACTGGAAGATGTCGGCATCTGTGTGGTCATGGAAACTTGGCTCAGGGCTGTAGAGCACCCCTTCCTTACCAGCTATACCTCATTCCACACATTCCAGCCCCAAAATGAGGTCTGGAAGGCTAATGATGGTGGAGTTTCTATCTTCATTAAGGACAGGCACAGGTCCAGACTGGTTTGCCAGCATGATGCACTGGAACTACTCCAGGTGTAACTGACAGTTGGCAAGACAACCATCCAAGTTATAGCCAGCTATAGACACCCTCCATGACTCAGAACACCCAGTCATCTTACCTGGAGCTACTTCACTCCATCAAGGTACCCCCTAACTCCCTGATCCTTGGTGACTTCAACTACCCCACCATAGACTGGGTGAACTATTCCCGCACTAATGCACTCACCCAATGATTCCTTGACTTCATCAATTCTAATACATTAGACAAGCTCAGCTTATCCCCTACAAGGGGAGATAACATTCTGGACTTGGTACTCACCAACATGGGTGACTGCTGCGCCACTCCAAAAGTATGTTGTTCTCTGGTGAGATCAGAACATCGGTCTGTCTCATTCGAAGTTTCTATCTCCCCCCCACCCAGCCATAACCAGGATAACAACTTCTCAAAAGCTGACTACAACCTCCTAAGGGAGGGTATCAGTAGCTTCACACCACTGCTACCTCAGAGGAAGCAAACAACTATGCCGAACAGTATGCCAATGCAGTATACAAGCACCTGTACAACTGCGTGGACTCAGCCATACCTAAAAAACTAAAACCTGCTTCTCAAGGAAACACAAACCTGTTAGGTGGACATCCTCTATCAACAGGATTTACAACAAAGAGAAGAAACTGTTGTCCAAGCGTAAAAAGGAACAAATTCCAAACTGAAAAAACTTCCTCCTTAGCCTCTACAAGCAAATTAGATCACTAGTGAAAACCTCCAAAGCCAATTATGAATCAAAACTAGCCTCCAAACAAAAGAGAAACCACAAAGCCTTCTTCATTTACATCAGGAACCTCCATGGCAAACCCCAGGTTTGTTCCAAATTAGCTCTTAACAGTACCACTTACACTGATCCTGTTTTCTTAGCCAACCTGCTGGCAGATACGTTCAGTGCAAACTTCACCCCAATGTTCCTCCGAAAGGCCCATTTGACATCCCCAATACCTGTCCCACACGTCACATCTCCGTAGATCAAGTGTTAAAGGCCCTATAGGCAAAGAACACAATTTCCATGAGAGCTGATAGTATCCCAGGCTGTATTCTGCACCATCTCCAGCAAGAACTAGCTTTGCCATTGAACACCCTCTTCAACCACAGCCTAAGTACAGGCTTCATTCCAGCAAAGAAAGTGGAGAACTGCCATTGTTATCAGTTTTTACAAAGGTGGTGCCACTACTGACCCTATAAACTATTGCCCCATTAGCTTGACAAGTCTGATCGATAAAGCCATGGAGCATATTATTATAGATCTCATAAACAAGGACATAGGCAATCTACAAGCACTTGACTCCACCTAGTTTGGATTCGTCAAAGGCAGATCTTACCTGTTGAACCTGGTTGACTTTTGGAGACTGTCACCAAGGTCCTGGATGAGGGAAAGTCAGTACATACAGCTTACCTTGATTTGACCAAGGCCTTTGACAGAATCCCCCACTTGGGCATCATCGAAAAGGTAACACACTTGGCATAAATCCTGATCTCATCAAGTGGGTGGCCAACTGGCTCACCGATAGGACCGACAAGGTCATAATAGGCTCCTCCCAGGGATCTGTCCTGTGACCCCTACTCTTTGGCATCTACTTCTCAGAGGTCTAGGCAAAGACAAAACACCTATGGCTGACCAAGGTTGTGGACGACTGTAAGTTGGGTGTTGTCATTGACTTCCCAAATGATGTTAACATACTGCAGGAGGGTCTCACAGAATCACATGACTGGAGCCAAAGTTATGGCCTTAAGTTAAATGCAAAAAAATGCATTATCATATCACTGGGCTACTCAAGTTGACAACACTCTCACATTTGACCATCATGTAGCAGCAGTGGTTAGAAAAGCCTTTTACTTGGGTCATCTCATAAATAGAGATTGCATTCAGAAAAAAGGAGGTTATTACCTCTCTGTACTCCTCCCTCATTAGGTCAGTTCTTGAGTATGACACCCATTTGGTATGTACCTTTCCAAATACCTGCACCAGCTGGAAAGGCCACAGAAATACCTCACAAAGAGAATCCATGGCCTCCAACACCTGTCCTATGTGGACAGGATCAAATGACTATCACTCTACTCAATATCATACAGATTATTCAGAGGTGATCTGTGTCTCGCCTAAAAGGCAATTTCAGACCCTGCCCTACTAGAGATGCTCCATATCTGTAAATGTAACTCCTCGGTCATTACCCACTCAAAAAGCCTAAATCTAATATGCAACATCAACAAAACCTGCTGGAGAGACAGTTTTGTCTCCTAGAGGATGCCCCATCTCTGGCATAAGCTTCCCATTCAACTCAAACAGTGCACCTTGCTGACCCTCTTCAAGCATGACCTTGACGACTGGATGGGTAATGACAAATTTGTCCCAGTGGTTCCACCTCTATCCCTCATTGAAAGGGCTGACAGCCTGACAGGTGAGAACTGAGATTTCTTTATTGGGGGATGAACTCTTGGCTAGGCTTGTAAAGGTCTTAGGGCCATTAGCCTAGTACCCTCCTATGATCCTATAACTGCACACACCACATTTTGTAGTACCTTTGTGTGACCTATAATTGTTGAATAAAGTTTGATATTCAAAAAGGATTTTTAAGTTATGTCCAGTTTTGTAAACAAAATGTGGAGTGTCCAACAAAGTTTTATAAAGGTTTTCATCTACCTTCAGAATATTCAAATTTTGTCTAATAATTGTTTTTATTTTGTTTCACAATGGCCCACAGGTAATGACAAAAGAATTTAAATAAGGATCCACCACCCAGTCATAGTTTAAATTATCATGAGGCGAGAAAAGGTTCTCATATGAACCTATCAATGGCTTAAATCTACCAATTCAAAATCTCATTAGAAATATTTTCTAACAAGATAGCGGGATATCCTCTTTCCAAAAACACAGTTTAAAAAATCTATTTCAGTTTTAAGATTGTCAAGGTCTGAACTCATTCTAGAAGGCCTTACTAACTGACCTTTATAGATTTTCCATTTAGCATAAAAAGGGTGGCAACTACTGTATTCCAGATACCAGTTAGAAAATATAGATTTCCTATAAATTGTTGAACCAACCTTGCCTTTCAAAAAATCCTTATAAAGGGTGACATCAAAAAAATCAATAGAATCATTGGAATGTTTGTATGAAAACTTTAAATGCTGCTGTTAATATAAGATACAAACTGTTATACTTCGAGGCTTTGATCTTTCCAAAGAATAAAGATATTGTCAAGCTAACAGACGTAAGTATGACAATGGTTCTTATAAGTGAAGCCCCAAATATACTGCTTCCCCCAACTATACATAACTAAGTTTGCATACATGGGTGTGCAGTTAGCACCCATGGCTTTCCATTTCACATGACAAAAAAAAAAAAAATCCCCTCAAAGTAATTATAGTTGTTGTTTAAAATGAGTTCCCTATCATCTAAGATGAAATTAATAGTACTAATATTCAAGTTGGTCAATTCAATAATTGCTGCATAAAATAAATCAAGTCCATCCATATGTGGAATGGAGCTAAAAAGATCCACTACATCCACGGTAGAAAAACTACACTTTAGAAAAGCATTGTGGTTTAATCTTAGTAAGAAAATCCCAAGACTTCTTAAGAAAGTGGCCTACTGGCTGCAGAGAATGTTTTAGAATTTGATTAATAAAAACAGCCAATGAATACATGTTTGAGTTATTTGTGAACACAGTCAGCCTGGGGGGTGGGGTGATATTATATCTTTATGGACCTTGAAAATAGTGAAGATTGTAGGAATGAAGGTGTTTTGGTTGAACAAAAATTGCAGGTGTCAGGTGTGATTACTGCTTGAATCAAGTAGTCTTCCAAAAATAAATCAATTTTCTTATAACCTACAATTAATTTCATTCCTCAAAATAATCTCATACTTTCTAGTATCCTATAAAAGATGAAGCACATGACTAGTGTAGTTGATATTGTCAACAACAATCATGCCCCCTCCCTTATCATGTTTCGTAATTCTCTGGGAGGGGTTGTTCCTTAAGGTGGTTAACAAGTTCCGTCCATCCATAGAAAGATTATAAAACTGAGAACAATCAGTATTATACAATTTATGGAGTTCCTTTTCACAAGACTTTTT
>NC_056745.1:848829390-848851890 GCF_019279795.1 Protopterus annectens
CTTGTTTTGGGGGAAGCAAGCGAAGGTTCAAAATAGTTTTGGCAGAACTTAATTTGTGATGATATATAGTCATATTTGTTGTTACTCTGCTTCTACAAGAGTAGGGATGATGTGATATGAACAGATTAGAAATCTGACACATTGCAAGAAAATAAAAAAAAAAAAATTAAAAAAGCTCCTAATTTTATTTGCCTTTTTTTTCAGTTTAATGACAATGCAAAGAATGTTAGCTGCTTCAACCACCTAGTCCAGGCCAATGTACGCAACAAGAAGGTACTGAAGGAAAACATTAATATGATATCTGCCAAGGGAATAACTGATTACAAAAAAGGATTCAGTTTTGCCTTTGAACAACTGCTAAATGTAAGTATATACATTTTAGTATATAGTTTGATTACTTTTTTTCATGCATGAAAATTTAACTTGATATAGTTGCAAAAATATTATACTGTTATACTTTAATGTTTTGCTAAGGTACTCAGAATAGCCAGCAAAATGTTTAAAGTAGATGCTATGGAAGGCAATAGATCTAGATGGGGAAAACAACTTGGACAAACTGCTGCTTACTGTTTTACAGTGTCATACAGATATCCTTAATTCTTTCATTTCAAAGCCATGGCAAAGTTCATGCATTACTCTGGTCATTAATAGGGTGCCTTGTTTAGTAAGAATTCCTTATGGAATTCCTAACCTAGAGAAGAGCATTGCTACTACTTTTGTTATGGACTTCTTATTAACCCTTTCCAGGGATATTGCTTTAAAGGGACAATCCCAGCGTTTAAAATTCGGGTCTACTCTAAAGCTGACCAAAGCCACACCCACTTTACCACATCACTCACAATCCCATCCACAGTATCCTTTTCCTTTTACATATCCTGTAAATATTCAATTCCAGTCCGATTTTTGCTCCAGTCAACTACACTTTGTTTTTACTGTCCTATCGTTGAATGCCCATAGTTTTGGTCGATTTTTTATAAAATTGTGGTTTTTCTGCCAAATTAGTTGCAAACCATAACCAATTGATGTTAGAAAATAAAGACAGATATTTCAGTTTTCGATTTCATACCCTTCAGAAAATTCATACTAATGCAAAACCTGTTATTCTATCAACTTTCTAATTTCGTAAGAGAAATATTTAAAAAATGTAGGGATTTCTGGATCTAAGAAGCTGACAGGTATGCTAAGGTTCCTCCGGCTTTGCAACTGTTCAGTACATTAGTAATTAAAAATTAGAGTGATCATTCATTGCAGTTCGTTTTTATAGTAACCACAATGAATGATCGTAAAAAGAAACTTTCACTGTCCAGAGCTCCCCCCCCCATTATTTTAGACTTTGTCCAGATTACTTATACTAAGAGGATGACAGGTACGCTAAGGTTCCCACTATGAAATATCCTTGTAAAAAAATCAACTTTTACTGTCCGGAGCTGCTCTTCCCCCCATTATTTTAGACTTTGTTCAGATTACTTGCTTTCAGAGGCTGAGAGGTAGGCTAAGGGTACTCCTGCCTTGCAACTATTCTGCACATTAATAGTTTAGTTTTTAGAGTGATCATTCAGGATTATTTACAATAAGAGGCTGACAGGTACACTAAGGTTCCTCCTGCTTTGCAACTAATTTAGTTTTTAGCGCAATCATTCATTGTGGTTCATTTCTATAATAACCACAATGAACGATCGCAAAAATAAACTTTTACTGTCCAGAACTTCTGTCCCCCCCATTATTTTAGACTTTGTCCAGATTACTTAAACTAAGAGGCTGACAAGTACGCTAAGGTTCTTCCTGCTTTGCAACTAATTTGTTTTTTAGAGCTATTGTTCACTGTGGTTTGTTTCTATAGTAACCACAATGAACGATCGTAAAAATAAATATTTGTTGTCCGGAGCTGTTGTTCTCCCCATTATTTTAGACTTTGTCCGCATTAGTTGCTCTAAGAGGTTGACAGGTATGCTGAGGCTCCTTCTGCTTTGCAGCTATACTGTACATTAACAGTTTAGTTTTTAGAGTGATCGTTCATTGTGGTTCGCTTCTATAGTAACCACAGTGAACGATCATTGTAACAAGAAAACTGTCCCTGTCCAGAGTAGTTGCTTGCTTATTACAATAATTTTTGGAATTTTGTAGGTAGCGTATGGCTATGGGAGAGTTTTAAGAAGCTCTCCAAGGTGGGTTGACATGTGAATTTATCCACTGGCAGAGTGGAGAGTCAGGTTTGCAGATCTCTGCAAGGAAGGTCATTAATCTGGTGAATAAACTATTGATCCTGTATACCATGCAAGAGTATAATTTGGAGCTTATGAAGGGATGGTTAAACGTAATTGACCAGTCTGCTGCCAGCCTGCCAGTCAAACACAGTGATGCATATTTCCGGGTACACTGTTGATCAGTAATTGCAGACCAAGGATGAGCGATTGTGAAACCACGTTTGTCTGTTAGCCTGGAATACATGTTGTCTTTTAGCAGTACTAAGTTTCGGAGTTAGTTTTTGGATAATAAAAAGATGCATTCTCATTTTGTTTTTGCTCATGGCCAGTTGACATTTTTCAGCTACTTCTAGTCTAAGTGCCAAACCACGATTTTACTTATATTTGCCTTAAAAAAACTGTACATTTTTGTTATTTTGCTTGTAAATTACAACTGCAATGCAATGTCAAATTCTGAATTCTTGGCATTTGTGAGGCTCATGCCTTTTAGCTTGAATATAGACACAGCAACCATAACAAGTGCTGCACACAAGCAGTATCTGAATGCCAAGTTAGGATGGTACCACAAGTATTGATCCATCTATCCTTTTTATTACCTACTTTGAGACCAACCAGTGCTTTGTGCAAGACCTTTGGGTATGATGTTGACATTGTTTAATTTAATTTTTGCTTGTAACTCAGACAAATAGATTCCAAACAATAGATGTCCCAGGGCTGATCCCTGTGGAACGCCATTGTTTACTGGTCTGCTGTCAGAGGTGTATTCCACCATTTTGACTACATGGACTCTATCAGTATACCAATTAGCGACCCATCTAACAATATAAGGGTTGATACCTAGCAGCGTGAGTTTGTCAATAATGCCTGAGTGGTGGATAATGTCAACAGCCTTTGCTACGTTTAGGTAAGTTATATGCACAAGTTTCCCCTTGTCCCAGGCATTGGTGACTGTATAGAAGAAGTCCACCAGGTTTAACAGGCATGATCTCCCTTTGAGAAATCCAAACTGAGTAGGGTCAATTGTTTGGAGATTACCTACATCTTTGTTGATAAGGTCCATGGTGATTTGATCCATGGCCTAGACAGATAAGGCTAGACAGGCTAATAGGTCTATTTATTCTGGGGTCAGTGGAAGCACCACCTTCATGCAAGGTGCTATTGGTGGGTCAGCTGCGACAAAGCCTGTGTTTAGACTATGATTGAAAAGAGTACCTAATGGTGTTGCTAATTTTTATCTGAACCCATGTAAGACACAGCCTGTGATGTCATGAAGCCTCATAGAAGTTGTGTTTTTGGCCTTCGAGAGGTTGTTTACTATCTGCTCTTTAGAGAGACAAGGTATGGGATAGGTGCTAGGGTTGTCATTGGAGTACACGTGGTGGGGACAGGGGAGTGAGGTTTTCACAGAACCTGTCAGCTAACAGGTTAGCTCTGTCCACATCCTCAGTATATGTGATATCATTAACTACCAGTTCTGACCAAATCTGGGCCTTTCATTTTAGATTACAGATGTCACTAAAGAACACCTTATGGTTGTCCTAAGTTGAGCAAGCCAATTTGCATTAGTAGTTTGCTTTGGCGGACTTCACAATAAAGTCTTATTGGTTTGTTTATGGTCAGGAGTCCTTCATTTTAGTGCTCATCCCCTCTTACTCTTGTACAGCAATTTTTTTATCTCAGTGTAAAGTCTGTAAATGGCAGTTGTCTACCATGCAGATTTGCTATTCCTTAAAGAGTTTATTTTGGTCTGATCAGGTATGGCCAAGTTAATGCAGCTACACAAGTGTTTGCATAAAGCATTTGTGTATAACTCACCATAGTTGCTAGCTCCATCTGATGAGGGAGGTAAATTGTAGCTATTTAAACCATCCTGTAAGAGGTTATAATCACCTTTGAAAAATTTTTAGTGAAGTTGTTGTTGGGGTGGTGGCTCAGGTGTGACAGTTACTTCGAATAAGATTGATCTGCGGTCAGCTTTCACCAGGAAAGATCCCACAGTGGGGCTGCTCCAGTGGTCCACCATATTGGTAAGCAGCAGATTCATGATGTGGGGACCCCTTTTGGTGGTCTCAATCAGCTGGTTCAGGGCACCGGAGGTAACAAAGTCAATAAACCTTTGGGTAAGTGATTTTGAGCACAAGTAATTTACCCACTCAATGGCTTATGAGTTAAAGTCGGCCAAAATCATGGTGTTTGCATGTGTCCTGATAGACTCAAGTCAATCCAAATAGGCAGAGTGGGTGTCCTGATACACAGTTGCGGTTTGATAGCTTGGAAATGACTTGAATAGTTGTCCTGCCAATAGTTAACTGCACCTGAAATATCTCCAGGGGATCATACGGTTTAACCATACTGCAGTTTGTGGTCTGAACTTATGGAAGGAGGTGTAACTCAGTATGGCTGGGGTGCTCTTCACAGAATTAAACCCAGTCTCCAAGACTATGCATATGTCTGCATCTTCCATGTTGAGGACTGTTTCCAGTGAGTGTACTTTCATGCTATGACTCCCAGCATTGAACAGTATAACTCTGAGGTTTTTTATATGGAATTATTATGTCGGAATTTTGTCCTTGACGCATTACCTAAAAAAAGCAGCATGGGGTTGGCAAGAAACTGATCCAATAGCTGAATGCCTAGGGGTGACAGATGAAGACCATCTATGGCAAAGCATTGAGACCTGTCGAACATGTCATTCCAGGCTGACAGATACTACATCCAGTCAGAATGACAACAGGAAATAAGCCACTTATTTAGGTCAAGCATTTTCTGTTTGCATTGAGGTATCATCCTAGGTGAAGGTAGACTGCTGCTTAAGCTAGGGACATACCTGCCTGAGACACACAGTCAGACAGCTTCATCATGTCTGTCTTCATACAATCCACAGAGGTATGTCTCAAGTTGTTCACATCAACATTGACTATGATGGAGTCATAACAGTAACTGCTGTTGAGACAATTCAGTGCATGAGTGATATGGTATACCCTGGCACCTGACAGATGGCTAACTGTGACCTTTTACTTATCTAGCTTGGTGAGAGGGACATCTGTGTGTGTCACACAATAGAATCACCTATGACTAACATGCTTAGTTTTGTGTTCTGCCTTATGGGCTTGACAGGTAGGACACTGGTGATGTGCAATAGTGCATCCTGTGTTCTGCAGAGGAATTATTTCATGTTGCATTTCTGTATTTGCGTGGTGTCTGGTATTTAGGTATGTTTCTGGTGAGGACCTCCACATATGTCAGTATGTGTGGTATAGGTTTGAGTGGTAGAAGAGGTGAGGTGTGCATGCTGACAACCTGCTCATTGTCATATGTACTGGCTAGTTTTTGAGAGAGCATCTCTCACTATTTGAGTTTCTGTGGACTAGGAGTTGAAGGGTGTCAGTGAACATGAGGCAGTTGCTACACTGCTTCATGAGGGCCATGTTGACTAAGCTGCCTTGACAAACTGTGGTAAATTAACCTTCATTAGTGTTAGGGTATGAGGTCAGCAAAAAAGGTCACTCTTAGGAATGGCTAGTGGGAAAGAGGTGTGTTGGTACCTCAGAGGATATGCTTAGTGTTCCACCTTGACAGTACAACAGGGCCACAAAAAACCTCTGGAGTACTGCAAGAAAAGTGCTAAGGGAAACTTTAACAAGCAAAATGTTTTGGTCTATAACCATTGCTATGCAGCAGTGCACAATGGTGTGCTACATGCAAACAATGAAGCACTGCCCAAGACGTGAAAGCACTCACCTGTCCATACATCGAGTTCACTGGCATTGTGTTTTCCACTGTCTGTGCTCCTGGTGTCAGTCCTCCCTTCCTCTTGCTCTGAAACTGTACTGTGTTTCTCCAACAAGGTCAAACTTTGATGCAAATGGTGAAAGCTTGCTTGTCTTATGAAGAGCTATCATTCATTCTGTGTGTTCATTGTTAGATTTCACAGTTGCTGTGCATGTTACTCCTTTTACTAGGCATATGTGAGACACATCACCAGCCTATCAAGCATTAGCTGGATCAGTGCCTGGACAACCAAGGTTGGTTGACAGCCCTACAGTACTCACTGTATATGTGTCGGCTCTTCTGATTTGAGGGGTCAAGAATGGGTCAGGAACAGTACAAATGGAAATGTTTATGTAAGAATTAAATATGACAAGGTTATAGGTAGATGAGGTTCAATTACTAACAGTTAGGATAGGAGGAGATGAGATAACAATTGTGCTGTATAATCAATCTACAGGAAAGTATCCAGGAATAGATGGTATTCCTGTGGAGGTTTGGAAGCTAAGAGGAAAAAAACTGATAAAGATTTGGAAGGCTTTGTTTAACAGTATTTTAAGAGAAGTACCACAGTCCTGGAAGAAATCAGTGGTAGCTATAATACCTAAAGAGAGTAAAGATCCATCCGATCCAACTTTATACAGGCCCATTTCATTACTAAACCATGATTATAAAGTGCACATGTCTATAATTGCTAAAAGAATGGCAAAAGTAATGCAAAAACTGATAGATATGGATCAATGTGGTTGTGTGGAAGGGAGGCAAACATTTAACAGCCTTAATAGACCATTGATGATCCAGAGAGAAGCAGAATGTAAGAAAATACCACTGCTGTTCGTGGGTCTTGATGCAGAGAAGGCATTTGACAGAGTAAGATAGGACTTTTTAAGCAGGGCAATGCAAGCATTTGCATTTCCTGAAAAAATTATAAGGCTGATTAGGAAAATATGTGAAGGATCAGAGGTGAAAATTAAAGCGGGTGGGGTCCTTCCTTGATAATTTCTGTTTGAGCAGAGGAAACGGGCAGGGGTGTCCTGTTTCACTTGTCTTAACTGTGGTATATTTAGAACCATTGACAAAGAAAATAAGGGACTCAGCAACTCAAGGATATAATTGTTATGGTAGTCAACAAAAGCTGGCTTTATTTGCAGAGGATATTACTTTGTACCTGACAAAATCCGAAAAAGACATTACAGTGCTGTGGAACATTTTGAGATGGTTTCAGATCTTTTCTGGATGCAAAATTAATGAATCTAAAACAAAAGCAACCAAGGTAAACAATGTACCCACACATGAACTGGTTTAGGAATAGCCATATTTATGGGGACATGGTAAAATGAAGTATTTATGAGTATGGATTAAAAATTATTCTAGTGTAGCAGGTAAGGATATATGGGAAGAGAGTAAACAAAAGATAATAACAAAAACTGAGAAAATGGGAGCTTCATTACATGGACATGGATAGTAAGATACAAGTAGTTAAAATGTTTTTAATCCCTTTAGTCTTCTACACAGGTCAGGCATCCTGGATCCTTGGTAATCTGTCTGGGTCGGTAGAAGGATTTTATAACAGCCATAAAGACATAGTGGTTGCAGGAGAATTCATTGCATACAAAAGTGCCCAGGTCTCTATTAACTGCACTGACATTGAGGGGTTAACTTCTGTGTGGCAGTTATGAGGATGCTTTGTTTTCCAAATGACACAATATTGCAATGTTTGCATTTCTGTTACCCCATAGTCCTGGCATGATGTGTTTATACATAACATACCATCTTGAATGATCCTTGGTTCTCCTAGAGAGATTATGATAACTTTAAGTTTGCAGTCATCTGTGAAGCTGATAAGCCAAACATCCATGACATCAGCTTGGACATCAGATAAACAGAAGCTGAGTCAGAGCACGCTAAGCACAAAGTCCTGTGGGACTCCAGACGTAATGAGTCTTTTGGTGGAGACAGTGCCCCTGGACTTGAGTCAGTGAATTTTGTCTGCTCACTAGTTAGATCTGTAGCAGGTAACATTTGGATTTACTTCCAGTTTTTATTAGTTTGTCAATATGACTGAGTGTGGAATAGTATCACAGTCCTTGCCCAGATCAATGTCTCCTGTATGTAGGGTTTTGTTCTTATCTAAAGTGATAGTGACATTTTAAAAGAAGCTGACTGGTTTAGGCAGGTAGGTCAACACTTCACATACCTAAACTGATTTGGGTTGATAGATTTATATGCTGTCAATGTCTTTGTTTATAAAATCATTGGTCATATGTTTCACAATCTTTCAGAGATGTCTTGTCAAGTTTATTAATCGATACTTGTTAGCATTAGTACTGTTGCCACCTTCATGAAGGACAACCAGTGCTCTTCATACCTCTCAACCCCTTAACACAAAAAATATGGACAAAGCCTAAAATAAAGGTGTGAGAAAGGTCCAAAAGTAGGGACAAATTTTTAATATTGCTCTTGACACTATTCTGCATGGATAAAGGCACCCTACGCCCACTGTCAGTTCTACATACAGGTACCCTGTATACATTAATTACAAGTGCAATGACACTATTCTACATATATAAGGACACCCTGCACCCACTGATAAGTTCTACATACAGGGACTCTGTATCCTTTAATTACAAGCATAATGATACTATTCTACATGTATAAGGACACCCTACAGCCAGCCATCAGCTTTACATTATTGGACCCTGTATCCATTAATTACACATGTAATGACACTGTTCTACATATATAAGAACACCCTACACCCAACCATCAGTTCTGCATACAGGGACACTGTGTCCATTAATTAAAGGTGTAATAACACTATTTTACATGAATAAGGACATCCTACACCCAGTGATCAGTTGTGCATACAGGGACCCTGTATCCATTAATTACAGGTATAATGATGCTATTCTAAATACATTTGCACACCCTCCACCCTGTTAACAGTTCCATACAGGGACCCTGTATCCATTAATTACAGGTGTAATGATACCATTCTACATGTATACAGACACCCTGCCAACAGTTCTACATACAGGGACCATGCATCCATTAATTACAGATGTAATGACACTATTTTACATGTATAAGGACACCCTACACCCAGCCATCAGTTCT
This sequence comes from Protopterus annectens, assembly GCF_019279795.1. Lineage (NCBI taxonomy): Eukaryota > Metazoa > Chordata > Ceratodontiformes > Protopteridae > Protopterus > Protopterus annectens. The sequence continues at coordinate 848,838,480 of NC_056745.1, forward strand.
ACATACAGGGACCCTGTTTCCATTAATTACAGGTGGAATAACACAATTCTACATGTTTAAGGACACCTTGCACCCAGCCATCAGCTTTATATTAATGGACCCTGTATCCATTAATTACACATATAATGACACTGTTCTACATATATAAGTACACCCTACATCTAACTATCAGTTCTGCATACAGGGACCCTGCATCCATTAATTACAGGTGTAACAACACTATTTTACATGAATAAGGACATCTTACACCCAGTAATCAGTTGTGCATACAGGGACCCTGTATCCACTAATTACAGGTGCAATGACACTATTCTACATGTATAAGGACACCCTACATCCAACCATCAGTTCTGCATACAGGGACCCTGTGTCCATTAATTACAGGTGTAATAACACTATTCTACATGTATAAGGACACCCTACAGCCAGCCATCAGCTTTACATTATTGGACCCGGTATCCATTAATTACACATGTAATGACACTGTTCAACATATATAAGGACATCCTGCATCCAACCATCAGTTCTGCATACAGGGACCCTGCGTCCATTAATTACAGGTGTAACAACACTATTTTACATGAATAAGGACATCCTACACCCAGTGATCAGTTGTGCATACAGGGACCCTGTATCCATTAATTACAGGAGTAATGATGATATTTTACATGCATTCGGACACCCTCCACCCTGTTAACAGTTCTACATACAGGAACCCTGCATCCATTAAATACAGGTGTAATGACACTATTCTACATGTATACAGACACCCTACCAGCAGTTCTACATACAGGGACCCTGTATCCATTAATTACAGGTGTAATGATACTGTTCTACATGTATACAGACACCCTGCCAGCAGTTCTACATACAGGGACCATGTATCCATTAATTACAGGTGTAATGATACTATTCTACATGTATACGGACACCCTGCACCCTGCCAACAGTCCTATATACAGGGACCCTGTATCCATTAATTACAGGTGTAATGATACTATTCTACATGTATACAGACACCTTGCCAGCAGTTCTACATACGGGGACCCTGTATCCATTAATTACAGGTGTAATGATACTATTCTACATGTATACGGACACCCTGCACCCTGATAACAGCTCTCCATACAGGACTCTGTATCCATTAATTACAGGTGTAACGATGCTATTCTACATGTATACAGACACCATGCCAGCAGTTCTACATACAGTGACCCTGCATCCATTAATTACAGGTGTAATGATACTATTCTATATGTATACAGACACCCTGCCATCAGTTCTACATACAGGGATCCTGTATCTATTAATTACAGGTGTAATGATACTATTCTATATGTATACAGAACCCTGCCAACAGTTCTACATACAGGGACCCTGCATCCATTAATTACAGGTGTAATGATGCTATTCTATATGTATACAGACACCCTGCCAACAGTTCTACATACAGGGACCCTGTATCCATTAATTACAAGTGTAATGACACTATTTTACATGTATAAGGACACCCTAGACCCAACCATGAGTTCTACATACTGGGACCCTGCGTCCATTAATTACAGGTGTAAGAACACTATTTTACATGAATAAGGACACCTAATACCCAGCGATCAGTTCTACATACAGGCATCCTGTATCCATTAATTACATGTGCAATGACACTATTCTACATGTATAAGGACACCATACACCCAACAATTAGTTCTGCATACAGGGACACTGTATCCATTAATTACAGGTGCAATGACACTAATCTACATATATAATGACACCCTGCACCCACTGATACGTTCTACATACAGGGACTCTGTATCCATTAATTACAGGTGTAATGACACTATTTTACATGTATAAGGACACCCTACAGCCAACCATCAGTTCTGCATATAGGGACCCTGCATCCATTAATTACAGGTGTAATGACACTATTCTAAATGTATAAGGACACCCTACAGCCAACCATCAGTTCTGCATATAGGGACCCTGCGTCCATTAATTACAGGTGTAATGATACTATTCTAAATGTATAAGGACACCCTACAGCCAGCCATCAACTTTACATTATTGGACCCTGTATCCATTAATTACACATGTAATGACACTGTTCTACAAATATAAGGACACCCTACATCCAACCATCAGTTCTCCATACAGGGACCCTGCGTCCATTAATTACAGGTGTAACAACACTATTTTACATGAATAATGATATTCTACATAGAGTGATCAGTTGTGCATACAGGGATCCTGTATCCATTAATTACAAGTGCAATGATGCTATTCTACATGCATTCGGACACCCTGCACCCTGTTAACAGTTCTACATACAGGGACCCTGTATCAATTAATTACAAGTGTAATGATACAATTCTACATGTATACAGACACCCTGCCAGCAGTTCTACATACAGGGACCCTGTATCCATTAATTACAGGTGTAATGACACTATTCTACATGTAGAACGACACCCTGCACCCTGCTAACAGCTCTACATACAGGACTCTGTATCCATTAATTACAGGTGTAATGATACTATTCTACATGTATACAGACACCATGCCAACAGTTCTACATACAGGGACCCTGTATCCATTAATTACAGGTGTAATGACACTATTTTACATTTATAAGGACACCCTGCCAACAGTTCTACATACAGGCATCCTGTATACATTAATTACAGGTGTAATGATACTATTCTATATGTATACAGGCACCCTGCCAACAGTTCTACATACAGGGACCCTGTATCCATTAATTACAGACGTAATTATACTATTCTACATGTATATGGACACCCTGCCAACAGTTCTACATACAGGGACCCTGCATCCATTAATTACAGGTGCAATGACACTATTCTACATATATAAGGACACCCTGCACCCACTGATAAGTTCTACATACAGGGACTCTGTATCCATTAATTACAGGTGTAATGACACTATTTTACATGTATAAGGACACCCTACAGCCAACCATCAGTTCTGCATATAGGGACCCTGCATCCATTAATTACAGGTGTAATGACACTATTCTAAATGTATAAGGACACCCTACAGCCAACCATCAGTTCTGCATATAGGGACCCTGCATCCATTAATTACAGGTGTAATGACACTATTCTAAATGTATAAGGACACCCTACAGCCAACCATCAGTTCTGCATATAGGGACCCTGCGTCCATTAATTACAGGTGTAATGATACTATTCTAAATGTATAAGGACACCCTACAGCCAGCCATCAGCTTTACATTATTGGACCCTGTATCCATTAATTACACATGTAATAACACTGTTCTACATATATAAGGACACCCTACATCCAACCATCAGTTCTCCATACAGGGACCCTGCATCCATTAATTACAGGTGTAACAACACTATTTTACATGAATAATGATATCCTACATAGAATGATCAGTTGTGCATACAGGGATCCTGTATCCATTAATTACAAGTGCAATGATGCTATTCTACACGCATTCGGACACCTTGCACCCTGTTAACAGTTCTACATACAGGGACCCTGTATCAATTAATTACAGGTGTAATGATACTATTCTACATGTATACAGACACCCTGCTAGCAGTTCTACATACAGGGACCCTGTATCCATTAATTACAGGTGTAATGACACTATTCTACATGTAGACGGACACCCTGCACCCTGCTAACAGCTCTACATACAGGATTCTGTATCCATTAATTACAGGTGTAATGATACTATTCTACATGTATACAGACACCATGCCAACAGTTCTACATACAGGGACCCTGTATCCATTAATTACAGGTGTAATGACATTATTTTACATTTATAAGGACACCCTGCCAACAGTTCTACATACAGGCATCCTGTATCCATTAATTACAGGTGTAGTGATACTATTCTATATGTATACAGACACCCTGCCAACAGTTCTACATACAGGGACCCTGTATCCATTAATTACAGATGTAATTATACTATTCTACATGTATATGGACACCCTGCCAACAGTTCTACATACAGGGACCCTGTATCCATTAATTACAGGTGTAATGACACTATTTTACATTTATAAGGACACCCTGCCAACAGTTCTACATACAGGGATCCTGTATCCATTAATTACAGGTGTAAAGACACTGTTTTACATTTATAAGGACACCCTGCCAACAGTTCTACATACAGGGACCCAGTATCCATTAATTACAGGTGTAATGATGCTATTCTACATGTATAAAGACACCTTACAACCAGCTGTCAGTTCTACCTACAGGGACCCTGTATCCTTTAGTTACAGGGGCAATGGCACTATTCTACATGTATAAGGACACCCTACACCCACTGATAAGTTCTACATACAGGGACCCTGTATCCATTAATTACAAGTGTAATGACACTATTTTACATGTATAAGGACACCCTACACCCAGCAATCAGATTTACATTAATGGACCCTGTATCCATTAATTACACACTTATTGACACTGTTCTACATAATAGAAGGACTCCCTACACCCAGCCATCAGTTCTGCTTACTGGGACCCTGTGTCCAATAATTACAGGGTTAACAACACTATTTTACATGAATAAGGACACCCAACACCCAGTGATCAGTTCTACATACAGGCATCCTGTATCCATTAATTACAGGTGTAATGATGCTATTCTACATGTATAAGGACACCCTGCCAACATTTCTACATACAGGGACCCGATATCCATTAATTACAGGTGTAATGATACTATTCTACATGTATACGGACACCCTGAACCCTGCCAACAGTTCTACATACAGGGATCCTGTATCCATTAATTACAGGTGTAATGATATTATTCTACATGTATACAGACACCATGCCAACAGTTCTACATACAGGGACCCTGTATCCATTAAATACAGGTGTAATGATACTATTCTGCATGTATATGGACACCCTGCACCCTGCAAACAGTTCTACATACAGGGACCCTGTATCCATTAATTACTTGAGTAATGACACTATTTTACATCTATAAGGACACCCTACACCCAGCCATCAGTTCTACATACAGGGACCCTGCATCCATTAATGACAGGTGTAATGATAGTAATCTACATATATACAGACACCCTGCCAACAGTTCTACATACAGGGCCCCTGTATCCTTTAATTACAGGTGCAATGACACTATTCTACATGTATTAGGACACCCTACACCCACTGATAAGTTCTACATGCAGGGACCCTGTATCCATTAATTACAAGTGCAATGACACTATTTTACACGTATAAGGACACCCTACACCCAGCCATTAGTTCTACATACAGGTACCCTGTATCCATTAAATACAGGTGTAATGACACTATTCTACATGTATAAGGACACCCTACACCCAGCCTTCAGCTTTACATTAATGGACCCTGTATCCATTAATTACACATCAAATGACACTGTTCTACATATATAAGACACCCTACACCCAGCCATCAGTTCTGCATACAGAGACCCTGTGTCTTTTAACTACAGTTGTAACAGCATGATTTTAAATGAATAAGGACACCCTACACCCAGCGATCAGTTCTTTATACAGGCATCCTTTACCCATTAATTGCAGGTGTAATGATGCTATTCTACATGTATAAGGACACCTTACAACCAGCTGTCAGTTCTACATACAGGGACCCTGTATCCTTTAATTACAGGTGCAATTACACTATTCTACATGTATAAGGACACCCTACACCCACTGATAAGTTCTACATACAGGGACCCTGCATCCATTAATTACAGGTGTAATGACACTATTTTACATGTATAAGGACACCCTACACCCAGCCATCAGTTCTACATACAGGGACCCTGTATCCATTAATTACAGGTGTGATGACACTATTCTACTTGTATAAGGACACCCTACACCCAGCCATCAGCTTAATTAACCCTGTATCCATTATTTACACATGTAATGACACTGTTCTACATATATAAGGACACCCTACAGCCAACCATCAGTTCTGCATACAGGGACCCTGCGTCCATTAATTACAGGTGTAACAACACTATTTTACATGAATAAGGACACCCTACACCCAGTGATCAGTTCGGCATACAGACATCCTGTATCCAATAATTACAGGTGTAATGATGCTATTCTACATGTATAAGGACACCTTACAACCAGCTGTCAGTTCTACCTACAGGGACCCTGTATCCTTTAATTACATGTGCAATGACACTATTCTACATGTATAAGGACACCCTACACCCACTGATAAGTTCTACATATAGGCACCATGTATCCATTAATTACAGCTGCCCAGGCTAGCAAAAGTGGATAAGGTGCACATACTAAACCTAGAGTACGTGATAATAATTTTCACTTTTACTCACAAACACTGGCTACTGTACAATGTATGCACTGTACCTGTGTAATATGTATGTATTCCATCTATGTTCCAAATTTCAGCTGTACACCACAAATCTATTAATTACCGTTATTTTTAAATTAATATTTTCTTGTTTGTTCTCTCCACTGTAACTGTTGATGTGCTGCATACCACTGTAAAAACATGTCTATTGTAATTTGTGTGCATACTGATCATGTCTACATATCTAAATGTATCTGTAATTTTTCTGTGTGGAGCTTTTCTCCTCGGGCCTCTTCTGAAAAAGGGCCTTTTCAGCTCAGTCAGACACCCCCGGTTAACAAATGTAAAATAAAAAAATAAATAATGACACAATTCTACATGGATAAGGGCCTGCTACACCTAGCTATCAGTTCTACATACAAGGACCCTGTATCCATTAATTACAGGTGTGATGGCACTATTTTACATGTATAAGGACTCCCTAAACCCAGCCATCAGTTCTATATACAGGGACCCTGTATCCATTAATTACAGGTATAATGACACTATTCTACATGTATACAGACACCCTGCACCCCGTCAAAAGTTCTACATACAGGGACCCTGTATCCATTAATTACAGGTATAATGACACTATTCTACATGTGTTCGGACACTCTGCACCCTGTTAACAGTTCTACATACAGGGACCCTGTATAAATTAATTACAGGTGTAATGATACTATTCTACATGTATACGGACACCCTGCCAACAGTTCTACATACAGGGACCCTGCATCCATTAATTACAGGTGTAATGACACCATTTTACATGTATAAGGACACCTTACACCCAGCCATCAGTTCTGCATACAGGGACCCTGTATCCATTAATTACAGGTGGAATAACACTGTTCTACATGTTTAAGGACACCCTACACCCAGCCATCAGCTTTACATTAATTGACCCTGTATCCATTAATTACACATGTAATGACACTGTTCTACATATATAAGAACACCCTACGCCCAACTATCAGTTCTGCATACAGGGACCCTGCGTCCATTAATTACAGGTGCAATAGCACTATTTTACATGAATAAAGACACCCTACAACCAGCGATCAGTTCTGCATACAGGCATCCTGTATCCATTAATTACAGGTGTAATGATGCTATTCTATACGTGTACGGACACCCTGCACCCTGCCAACAGTTCTACATACAGGGACCCTGTATCCATTAATTACAGATGTAATGATACTATTCTACATGTATACAGACACCCTGCCATCAGTTCTACATACAGGGACCCCTTCTCCATTAATTACAGGTGCAATGACACTGTTCTGCATGTATAAGGACACACTACACCCACCCATCAGCTGTACACACAGGGACCTTTTATCCATTAATTACATGTGTAATGACACTACTCTACTGTGGTCTGGCAAGCTGCCTCACGGTTTCCAGGGATCATTTCTGTTCACTCAACCTCTCTTTCCCCTTTCCTTTACAGCCTGTGTCCCATTGCTAGTGTACTCTAACCCAGCAGTTTAATGCTAAAGACACAGGTCATTTTTATACATGTATCTGCCTAAGCCTTTACTATAATTGTGATGAGTTTCACCAAGAAAGACAGCTGCATAGCCTTCCTTCATTGTTTTTTTTCCCTTTCTCCCTGTATACTATCCATCCCTCTACTCAAAGTAAAAAGGTATTTTATTTAAAAGGCAAATAACTATGGCTTACTGAAGCAAGTCTAGCAATACTGGGTTACCTTACAAACTTTCCACTAGTGCTCAGTTGTATTAGCATATTGATTGGTTCCAGCTGATATGTACAACAAATAGTGTTTCTGCCCACTCCGCTCACTACACTTGCTTCACTCCCCTCCCTGCCTCCATATCCCACCTGTTCCCAGCACACCTACACTTATTCTAGCCAAATGTCCCTCCCATTACAATCACAACCAACCACACCTGCAGCACCAACTCTAACCACACCTCCAGCCTACCATCAACCTCCCACCTCAAGTACCATAATCCTACCTATACTCTTTACATGCACCCTTCTTGCACACATTGCATCTTACCAAAACACCATTATACCCCCACCAAACAACTTCCACTGCACAACTACAGTCACCACCACTCATGTCACACCATCACACTACTCGTACACCTCTCATAAAAAATACACTCCAATGCACAACCTACTTAAGCTATCACCTCCACCACACAAACAAAAAGCATCCCTAATGCCTTACAAACTATCCCTTAACCTACTTTATCTGTCACCCACTTCACCCAAACAAAAACTGCCCCAAAACTTAAACTAATTTTCTCATTACTAAAACTAACATCCTCAGCCATAACAATACTTGCCCTCAGTGGGGACATCCACCCAAACCCTGGACCCCACAACACCTCCACTGATAGTTAGCCTAACAACTTCACCCACCCACCAATTACATCCAATAAGAAACCAACTGATTTTTTTAACTCATTTATTAAAGTTTCACTTAAGACATAGGCACACATGCATCAACAGAAAAAAAAAACATAATAATGTTCTTCTCATGGATTATACATTGCATATTCTTTTCTTTATAACAACTGTCATATACTCCAACATTAAAAATGCTCTGCATTTCCTGCCTTAATGTAAATCTCACTCCTCCTCCTGAACATTACTCTGCAAATATTGCTCTCACAACTACCGTTTATTTCTTTGTAGTTTGCTTTTTCCCTTTTCTAAAGATTTTTTTCCATTTTTTTATCTTGTTAGCAATATTCAGTCCTTCAATTATAGTTGGTTTAGATTTTGATTTCCATTTTCTAGTAACTGCTTTTTTTGCTAGCCAATAGCATTAAACTTAATAAGATCTTACCATGTCTAGACAATTCAGATTCTGTGTCACAGCTCAAAATAATAATTTCTTATGTTACATCAATTTACTTGCTCAGTATTTTTGACAGAGTACTCTGCAGTGTAGTTTAAACTCTGCCAACTCATCAAACTCCCAAAAAAGATGTTCCCAGTTACCTCTCTCCAATCACAGCTCCAACATTTGCTATCTACCTAAGGAAATATTCTTTGATGGCTACTTAGGATACAAAAATACTTATGCAAGAACTTCAAATTAAAAATATTAAGCCTTCTGGAAAATTATTGCATACTTGGGAGCCATGAATATGACCTTTCATAGTCTCATTGTGAATTGCGTATCCAGTGTGTTTCTTCCCAATATATCGTAGCCTTCTCTGATTGATTCTTATAGTTATCATGCAATATTTTATATGCCCTACTAATTATCCCTTTTTTAACAGTAACTTCTGTTCTAGACCTGACTAAAACTCTATTAGTGCTTGTCTTTCCCTTATGATTCCCCTATACTTTACTCTCTGCCTATACTCTGATATCAGTCCCTGCTAGGGGAAGGCAATCTCTAACCTGCAGGCCAGAGTTCTGCTTGGCCTTATGATGATGTGAGGTATTGCCAGTTATGCCAGGAAAAGTAGAGCACTAGATGTGTAACATATGCCAGCATAGCTAGCTGGAATTTTGTAAAGAATTACATGTCATTTGTATATCAGATAGATTTGTACAGATGCTTGTATTGAAAATGTATTTGTATAGCTGCTTGTGTTAGCAATATATCAGCAGTGGGTCCTGACTGAATTGTAACTGATTAAATGTATTTGTTTTAACAGAGGATACTGGAAGAGAAGAGGTTAATATTCATCCACCTAACTTTGAAAAATAGTAAGAAATTAAATTACTTAATTTAGGCCATAAAGATTGTATCTTACAGTTCTGACTGCAGCCAGAGACGAAATGTCTGCACCAGAGAACGGTTTATTTGCTCCTGTAGAAAGAGTGTAAGTGTGTTATAGTTTTATAGCTTTCAGATACTATAACACATCTTAGAAAAGCTCTGTCTGTGTGTATGACAACATCCTGGCAGTTTCTAGTAAAGGGGGTAGTATGGTAACCAGATGTCATATGACCAGGAGTATGTGATATAATTCTTTAATCTAGGACAAAAATAATGTTTTAATACTAGATGAAACTGAAGTCTCATTGCAGTCTGATTTTGTAACCTGACAAGGAAGGATCTCTGACCCACTCATCTTGCCTTGCTCTAGTAAGTGAACCAGGGAATAGTAATCCTTTAGATTGGTCAGGGAAATATAGTGAGATTAGGTAAGTACTGTTTTTTCTGTATCTGTATGAATCTGCTCATCTGGGTTATTTTAATATTTCCTGTGACTGATACTCTGGTCTTTATTGTAAATAGATATTCTACATTTCATGTTCTTTTATAATTTATTATTAAAAATATTTAAACTTTTCATTGTGGCTGGTCTTTTAGATAATATTTTAACCTTTGAGAGTACTTATATCTATTTGGTGACTCTGTGGCCACTCCTGAAAACCTTACTGCATTGGTCAATACACTACCATTTGTATCAATATTAATTTCACTCAGTATATTTGGGTACCCTTGTAAGAGCTGTGGGTAGCTGACTTTGAGGTGTCTGGTGGGAGTAACTACCGTGTAGTTTGGGTTGAAGGGGGCATAGCTAGAAAATCTGTGCCAGCCTTTCCCAGGTGTGTGTGTGTGTGTGTGTGTGTGTGTGTGTGTGTGTGTGTGTGTGTGTGTGTGTGTGTGTGTGTGTGTGTGTGTCTGTGTGTCTGTGTGTAAAAATCAAATCTCAAAGAGTGTGTGTGTGTGTGTGTGTGTGTGTGTGTGTGTGTGTGTGTGTGTGTGTGTGCGAGTGTGTGTGTGTGTGTGTGTGTGTGTGTGTGTGTGTGTGTGTGTGTGTGAACTGTTTAAATGTTTAAAGCAGGGACATGAAGCAATGGTTCCACACAGATGGTGCTGGAGGACGTGGCTTGGTCACTTGGCTGAGGAGTCAACTCTTTAGATATGCCAGTGTGGAGTCTTATTAGGGACCTGGAGGGAAACAAAAATTCTATACATTTGACTTAGTATGTTCCCTGCATGCTCTTAATGGAAATTGTGCTCGATGCAAAGAGCTTTATCTGGAAATACTGGATGTATACATTTTTGTTCCAAGTGAATGTCCCTGTCGAGTGTCAGTGGTGAGGATTTAGGCTTTTTGATTAGCCTAGAGAAGGGACATCACAGGCTTTATCCCACTCTACCTTTGTTGTTGCCTAACTAGTAACTACCACGATATACTAATAGCCATAATTTAATGTCCAAAGTGAAGCACAGTGTCCCTTGCTTAGTGTTTAAAATGGATGACTACAATAACCAGAGGCATCAGAAGATTCCTAAATATTTGCTGTGTGTGGTCCTTTGGGACTCAGAGAAGGCAGCACAAAAATGCATTGCCAGTTTCTGTTACTAATTTGTTTTATGTAGTCTTAACAAGGGTCTTCATCTGTCAGTGTCTACAGTGACTTCTTTATCACTTTTACTATGAGAGGTTTTTTGTTAAACTGACACTCACTGTCAGTGCCTGCATTGACTTTTTTCTGTATTTTATCAAAGACTCTGTAATGAATTTATGTAATGCTTCCACCTAGAGCTGAATCTTAGCTTCTGTTGTGCCTCGTAGTCTTGCATTTTTCTCTTTGCTGGTGCTAGAGATGTGTTTCTGATAGTACATGTGGTAGAATATGCCTCCCATAACATTCACAATTCTAAACTAATCTTGGCTAATGAGTACATCATAAGATAAACAACAAACCAATGTTACAGGATGAAAACCTTTACCCAAGCGAATCAACATTTCTCTTTGTTTTACAGCTATTCCCTCTTATGTCAATGTACTCACATTATCTCAATTTTCTGATAAGTAATTGTCTTATGTTTGCAAATGTATTATGATTTCAGTAGTGTAACCATGCTTCTTGAGTAATTCTAGTAATTCTTTCCCATTTACTACAATTGCATATTTTATGTGTGTGCATGTGTGTATGTGTACATAAGTCTATGTCAAGTCCTCTACTCTCAAAACATGAAGCACTTCAACACTAAAACAAATTTAAATATATTTATATATAGAGAGAGATAGAGAGAGGTAGATATATATATATAGTGTGTGTGTGTATATATATATATATATATATATAGATATATATAGATATATATATATATAGATAGATAGATATATATATATATATATATATATATATATATATATATATATATATATATATATATGTATACACACACACATACGTATATGTATATTTGTGTGTGTGTGTGTTTGTAGATATTTAAATATATATAAATGATTTTGTGTGTGTGTGTGTGTGTTTGTAGATATTTAAATATATATATATATATATATATATATATATATATAAATGATTTTGTGTGTGTGTATGTATATATATATATATATATATATATATATATATATATATATATATATATATATACATACGGTATATATGAGTATTTTTACACATCTACACACAAAAACACATATAGATAAGACAGATAGACAACTTGGATACACATTTTGGTTTAGATTTAGATATAGATATACACATGTACATATACATACATATATGTAGAAATATGGGGTCTATATTAGAAAATCGAAGTTTCAAAACTTCGAATGTTCTAATGCTGAACCCTATTCAGTGAAAGCTGAAAATATCGAAGCAACAGAAAACCAAATTTTTTCCTAGGGAAAGAATTCGGTTGTCTGTTTATGTTGCTTCAGTATTTTCAGCACTGTGGTGGAAAGTTATGGGTCAGGTTCAGGTAAGTGTGTGATTAAGTGCGGGTTAGGTTAGCTAGGGTTAGAGTGCGGGTTAAGTATGTGTGCGATTGTATGGACGTGAGGGTTAGTTTGGATTAGTTGAGTTAGGGTTAGGGTGCGGGTCAGGGAAGTGTGTGATTGTGTGGATGTGAGGGTTAGGGTGGGGTAGCTGAGTTAGGGCATGGGTGAGGTGAGTGTGCGATAGTGACGGACCTTAGGGTTAGGGTTTGGGTTAAGGTAAGTGGATAGTTAGTGGTGTGTGTATAGTTTATTGTAGGGTTAGGTGTAAGATTTTAGATGTATGTGTGTGGATTGCTGTTTTTTTGGTGTGC
>NC_056745.1:849156890-849259390 GCF_019279795.1 Protopterus annectens
AGAGGACAGTGATGACCTGTTCCCTAGAGATAAGGGGTGGGGGGCAGGTACTGGGGATGTCCTGATTTACTGGTGGGGGGTGGACAGAGGGGAGAAGTTTTTGCTGAATCTGTCAGACAGTAGATTAGCTATATTTACAGCATTTGTGTATGTGGTGTCCTTGACCACCAGTTCTGAACAGATATGAGAGCTTCCTTTGTGATTGCGGACATATATTAAGAAAGCCTTATGATTCTCTCTAGCAGATGTGGCCAATTTGGACTCGAAGTTGGCTTTAGAGGATAGTGGTCTTATTTGCTTGTTCATGCTAAGGAGAGATTGCTTCCAGTTGGGCACCTGCTCCTTATTGGTTCTGGACAGCAATTTTTTTCCATTTATTATATAGTTTATTTATTGCAGATGTCCACCAAACAGGTTTACTCTTCATTGTGGAAGACTGATTTTGTCCTGTCAGGTATTCCTGATTCCATGCATCTATATAATTGCTTGTACAGTACTTTGGTGTAGATTTGGATATTGGTGCCAGTTCCTACAGTGGGGGAGGGGGCTGTAAAGCTGTTTATACCATCCCTCAGTAGGTTGTAATCAGCTTTGGAGAAGTTTTTTTGTTTGACCCTAGCTAAAGGGGGGTCAGGGGAGATGGTGACTTTGAAAGTGACCGCTTTATGGTTGGATCTTACCAGGGAGGATGATATCATAGGGGTTCTGCAGGGGTTACTCATGTTGGTTAATACAAGTCCAAGATATTATCACCTCTTGTAGGAATATCGACTAGCTGTTCCAAGGTATTTGCACTGATAAAAATCAAAGAATCTCTGGGCGTTTGTGTTCTGGCATGAGTAGTTGTTTCCACTATATGATTGGGTAATTAAAGTCACAGAGGATCAGGGTAGGGTTTAATCTTGATAGATTTGAAGAGGTCCAGATAAGTGGAGTGGGCATCTTGAGTCAAATGTGGGGCTGTAGCTAGCTATAATTTTTCAGGGGTCTTGTCATCAGTTAACTGCACCTAAAGTGTCTCTTGTGCATCATACTATTTGACCAGCCTGGAGGTGTGTGTGTCTTTAATATATATTGAAACTCCACCTCCTTTGGCTTTGCTGCCAACATTTTGAGGTCTGAATGTATGATACGACAGTAACCAGGTAAGGCTGGGGTGCTCTTCACAGCTTTGAACCAGGTGTCTGTGACTGCACAAATGTCAGCATCTTCCAGGGTTAAGAATGCTCGCAATGAGTGCAGTTTCATGTTTATACTCCTAGCGTTTAGCAGCATGACCTTTAATTTGTGTTTTGTTGAAATTTTTATGTTGGTAGTATCAGCCTCATGACTTTTCCTAAAAAAGGCACTATGGGGAAGGCAGGGGCCTTTGCCAGAAGTCTAAAGCCCAAGGGAGACAGATGCAGGCTATCTTTAGCAAAGCAACATTGTCTGTTGATCATATCTTCCCAGGCTGTCAGGCACTGAACCCCCCTGGAATGACACCAGAAACTAAGCCAATTATTAAAGTCAATCATTTTCTGTTTGTACTGAGGCATCATTCTGGTGATGGTAAAATGCTGCTTAAGGCTAGGGACATTCCTGTCTGGGACACATATTCATTGAGCTCAATCATGTCTCTCTTCATATAGTCCAGGGAGGTATGTCTCAAGTCATTCACGCCAACATGGACTATGACAGAGTCATAACAGTACCTACTGTTGAGAGACTTGAGTGTGTGTGTGTAATATGGTGGATTCTGGCACCTGACAAACAACTAACCGTGACTTTCTCCTTATCCAGCCTGGTGAGAGGCACATGTGTGTGTCTCACAGTGAAGTCTCCTATGTCTAATATCTTGGGTTTATGGTTAGGCTTTGTGGTTGTGAGACACTGCTGTGTGGACTATGCATGGCATGTGGTGTGGAGGTTTGCGGAGTTCTCATATGTTTTTGCCTCTGAAGTCTCCTTTGTTTGGGTTTGTTTTTGTTGAGAACCTCTGCATATATGGGTGTGTGTTGTGTAGTTGTGGGTGGTGTTTAAGGTGTAGCGATTGTGTTGACAACCTTCTCAGTGCCAGATATACTGGCTTGTGAGGGAGAGACAATAGACTCTAGCTTCTTTTTCTAATTGCATCTCTCACAAATTTTATTCCTAGGTGGTAGTAGTAGATGGTTGTCCATGTACATGAGACAGTTGCTAAACTGTCTCAGGATGCCCACATTCACCAGGCTGGCAGGAGAAACCGTGGGAAATTGTCCATCCATATGTGTCAGACTCTGAGGGAGAGAGGCCAGGGAGAGCTAAGGGGTAGGCCTAAAGCCCAAGTGTTTAAATCAAGAGGCTTAGAATAACATTTAAATTTTAAACAGGCTAAAAACAAACAGTAATAAATGCAGCAGAGATGATGCAATTGAACACTAGAGAACAAGTAGCAGAAAAAACAAGATGAAGTAGTAGAGTAGGAGGAGGAAACACAAATACTGGAGGGTCTTCTCGGGGTGGCCAGTGAAAGAAATTCTTGCTCAGGATGATTATACCTTCCCCTATTCAGAATTCCTCCAAGGACTTTCCTTGTAAAAAGAAACACAAAATTAAGCATTGTGATAACAAAGAAATGGTATCTGCTTGTCAAAACAAAATTGATCATTGTGATAATAAAGAATTGGTATCTGCTTGTAAAAGTGATGTTTTTATCTTGCCCAGGAACTTGCTACAGATGGTCATTGCTGGGTACCAGTGCCTCCTTCTCTACATTATTCCTTCACTACAAATGATGAGAAATCTGTCTCAGATGTTTTTGATGTGGAAGGAGACAGGGTTTTATCTCCTGACAGTTTAGTAACCTAGGATTCTGACTCTTTGAGCAGTGAGCCTGCAAATATATTAAATAGAGTTTTCCATCGAGTCTGCCTCTGAGCAAAAGGATGTGTTATAATGGGGAAATGTGGATGTTTCCCTGAAATAGGCAGATACTACAATTTATTAGCACATGAAGACCTTCATACTGCTCCACCCCTCCAACTGTGCCAGCCTTGGAGGATTCTTTCGGTGCCATCTAGAACACTCTTGATTTTCAGCTATCAGTCTCTAAGGCAGATAAATTAAAATCTTTAAAAAAAAAACTATATAATACGAACTGAAAATTAATAAAATTATAAAATGTGTTGAAACTTTCCTGCTTTACAACCCCCTGAAGGTAGGCCATATTTGCATCAGTTTATATCTAACCTGGCCCATGTATCTAAACATGCCTTAAAAAGTATGTATGATTGTGCTAAACACAGGTCCCAAAGCTTCTGCTTCAGCTACAGTCTTAAGAAGACTTGTTTCTGTGTGTAATCAAAAGATTTTAGGTGATTTAAAGTCAAAATTTTTGAATTCAACTCTTGGCAAGAAGCTTTTATTTAGGCCTTCTACTATGCAGGTCCTCCAGCAATATGACTAGAGTTGTTAAGTTAATGTAGCATATTTCCAGAATTTTCAGGTTCCTGGGTTCTTTCACTTGAAATCCTCTACCTCCTTTAATAGACAAGTCAAGCAGGAGGTGTCACTTGCAAACAGACAGCTAAAAAGAAATGGCAGGAGGGTCAAATAACAATACCAAAAAACAAGGAGCTTTTACAAAAAAAAGAGCCATGTACCAGCCTCTGAAAGATTATGCCAGAAATCCAGACTCCTTCCCTCCTTTTCTTGCCTCTTCCCTTTTCTCAGAATTTGGTCCTCAGTGCTCATTTGTAGCAACACACTGCCCCAAAAATAGATTTTAAAGGTGACCCAGGAGGGATACAGTTGGCAATGGATAGAAAATGTAGCTCCCCTCCTTTCAGGGGAATTCTCTTTGTATCCAAGTCAAACAGTTATTTCTTCAAGAGCTCCAACACATGTTAGAAGTAGGAGTCATAGAGCATGTTTCTCCAGAACAAATAGGCAAAGGCTTTTACATCAGAATGTTTCTGGTTCCAAAGAAGTAGCCATCTTGGAAACTAGTATTAGACTTGTCTTTTCTCATTCAATTTGGGAAAGCTCCAGAATTCAAGATATTGACATTTCAGTCAATATCAGAGTGTCATGGTAACCATTGACCTCAAAGATGCCTACCATCACTTTTCAATAGCAAACAATTTCAAGAGATTTCTAAGCTTTTTTATGCCTGGGTCACATTACAAATTTTGTACATTACCCTTTGGGCTGTCTGCTGCACCAAGAGTGTTTATGAAGTATCTAGCCCCAGGGGTGGTCCATAGCAGACTGTAGAATAGCCACATTTTTCCATATTTAGTCAACTTGCTTATTTGTACAATTTATCTGAAGTACAAGTTAACACAGAAGGCCTTTGGCTAATGAAGTTCACAGATGACTGCAAACTAGGAGCCATAGTAGAGTCCCCAAATGATGTGGACATCCTGCAGAAGGGCCTTACTGAGACAGATGCCTGGTGTCTGAACCATGGTCTCAAGCTCAATGCCAAAAAGTGCATTGTCATCCCTTTTGCTAAAAACTCTGTACCCATGAACTACCACATAGGCGACAGTCTACGTAATGTCGAATGTGTGATAAGAGACCTTGGGATCCAGGTGGACAGTAGTCTCTCCTTTGATAATCCTTCACCACAGTAGTCAAGAAATCCTTCTATGTGGTACACCTCATCACAAAAAGGTTCTCTTCCAGGAAAAAAGAGATCATTGTTCCCCTCTACTCGACACTCATTAGACCCACTATAGAGTACAAGACCCCTTTTGGAATGTACCTCACAAGACATCTGCAGCAGCTGGAAAGGCTACAGAAGTACCTCACAAAGAGGGTTACTGGTCTCAAACAGATGCCCTACACTGACCGTCTCAGAAAACTCCAACTTTACTCCGTAGCATATCGCCTACTCTGAGGTGATCTCTGCCTAACATATAAAGCTATGCCAAACCTAGAGCTGTTGGACATGCTACACCTAAAGAAATCCCAATCCTTCCGAGCTACATGCTCGAGGGACCTAAACCTTGTCACCACAGTAAACAGGACATGCTGGAGGGATAGATTCCTCTCCTAGAGACTTCCCATACTCTGGAACAAGCTACCCATCTATGTCAAGCAAGCTTCCTCATTAGCACTCTTCAAGAAAAATTTGATGAGTGGATGGGAAGTAGAATATGCACCCTGGGGATCACTTCTATGACTCTGCTCGACAGGGGCATAGGAAAATAACTTTCTTGGGTGACATAAGCCAAGGAACCTTGTTGGCTAGGTTTACTTAGGCCCTAGGGCCAATAGCCTAATACCTACCTATGAACCTATAAACCTATGAGTACATTCACAAATGTCAGGAGTCATTAACAAAGGTTTCTTCTCTTCTAAATGCTAGGAGCTTAAATCAAAAACTGCACTCCCTGGAATCACTTCTATCACTAGAAGATGTAGATGTCTGTGCAGTCACAGAAACCTGGTTCAAAGCCTCAGAGAGCACCCTGGCATTGCAAGGCTACAATGCCTTCCATACCTTTAGACCATAAAATGAATGTGTGAAAACCAAAGGAGGCGGTGTTTCTATCTATATTAGAGATAAATTCATCTTCCATCTAGTTAGGCTGGACAACTCCATGGAGTTACTCCAAACCCATGTTACAGTAGGTAAGACCCATGTTCAACTCATAGTTATAGATCCCCCTGCATGTGTCAGGACTCCCACAAAGCATAATTGACCAAAGTGGAGACAATCTAAATTTTACCAACCACTCCGGTTATGGGGGATTTCAATTATCCCACCATCAACTGGAAAACTACATGGCATCACAGGAGTAGTATTATGCCAACTTGCTAGTGCAAAAGTTCCTTAATCTTAATGCCCTGGAACAAATTATACATACCACAATAAGAGGAACAAACATTCTGGAGCTGGTCCTCACTCACATGTCAATCAGATGCACTGCCGCAACTGCCGGACTGTCATTAGTTAAATCTGACCACAAAACAGTCACCTGCAGGCTGGCACTAACACCATAATTCACAAAGGGTGAAATCAGACTAAATGATATCACCAAGGCAAGCTACACCCTCCTAGGTGAAGGTATAAATGCATTTCAAGCCCCACCCCAAGCAGGAAGTGGTAACTACACTGAAGCTTGCACTAAAGCCCTCTACAGTCACTTGCATAAGTATATAAACTCGGCTGTACCAGAAAGAATAAAAGCTAGACCCCCAAGTAAAAACAAGCTGCCATGGTGGCCATCCAGAATCAACAAACTTTACAATAAACACAAAAAGGTCCTGTCCAAGAAAACAAAGGCAAGGTCCCAACAATGGAAAAGCACCCTCCTTAGCTTCAACAGGTAGATAAGACAACTTGTCGAATCTTCTATGGGCTCCGTTGAGAGAAACTTAGCAAGTACAGCCAAGGATAACCATAAGGCCTTTTACAGCTATGCACATAGCCTAAAAGGTAGGACCCAAGCATGTGCAGAACTAATGACCAACAATATCACACACCCACTGACCCCACAGAAATAGCAAACCTGCTAGCGGATAGGTGTGGTTAAAATTTCACTTCCTTATCCCCTACTAACTTATAACAAAACTTTCCCCAACCCTCCCCCCTCTGCCCTACAAACCTGAAGAGCAGGTCCTCAAAGCCTTCTCCAAGACAAAAAACACAGCCTCTATGGGACCAGATGACATCCCAGGCTGTCTTCTGAACAGGTTAAAACATGAACTAGCATCACCATTAACTACCCTTTTCAATCATAGCCTAACCGCAGTCTTTGTCTCTGCAGAATGGAGAACAGCAACAGTTATTCCCCTCCACAAAGGTGGCCTAGCAACAGACCCAGGGAATTACAGACCCATAAGCCTGACCAGCCTTATCTGTAAGACCATGGAACGTATCATTATGGATCAAATAAAGACAATCTCAAAACCCTGGATCCTACCCAATTCTGCTTCATCAATGGCAGATCCTGCCTGTGAATTCTGGTGGGCTTTTCTGAAAATGTGACCAGGGCCATTGACAAAGGCAAATCTGTGCACACAGCATACCTTGGCTTGGCAAAGGCTTTCAGCACCATCCCACATTCAGGCATTACCAATAAACTTAGCAAACTGAATGTAAATCCCTTCATTGTAAGATGGGTTGCCAACTGGCTGACAAACCAGACACGATATCAAGGTGGGTGACTCCACATCACGCAGCAATCCTGTTGCCAGCAGGGTGCAACAGGGATCAGTGCTGGGCCCCCTACTGTTCGGTATATACTTCTCAGAAACGCAGGTCAAAACTAAGGAGTTGTGGCTGACCAAGTTTGCAGATCACTGCAAGCTAGGTACAATCATTGAATCCCCAAATGATGTCAGTATACTTCAGGAAGGTCTCACGCAGACCAACGACTGGTGTATTAGTCACAGTCTCAAACTGAATGCAAAGAAATGTATCATCATTCCTTTTGGCGCAAACGATGTCCCTTCACTCTGTCAAATCAACAACTATAACCTAAGTACCCATGAGGTGGTAAGGGATCTGGGATTACAAGTTGACTGCAACCCTGACTTTGACCACCATGTATCTACTGTAGTAAGGAAAGCTTTCTACATAGCACACTTGTTTAGTAAAAGCATCACCTCGAGAGCAAAACAGGTTATAACTATTCTATACTCGGCAATAATCCTGTATATAACTGAGTATAACACCCCGTTCGGCATGTAGCGTTCAAATCATTTCTAACAAAGAAAGTCAAGGGATTCCAGCAAGTGCCTTACACAGACTGACTAAGTCCCTGTCATTATACATTGTGCTGTATAGGCTTCTTTGGGGAGACTTATGCCTGGTCTACAGAGCAATCCAAGACCCAAACGTAATGAACTTGCTGCATGTCAGTAAACCAAATGGGACTAGGGCTACCCATTCCAGGGATTAAATATGTCCAACAACTTAAATAGGACATGCTGGAGGGACATATTTATCTCCCAGTGACTGCCACATCTTTGGAACAGGCTGCCAATTCATGTAAAACAGAGCACCTCTCTGACACTTTTTAAGAGGAACTTAGAAGAGTGGATGGGTCACTGTAAATTCATACTGGGGATAGTGTCCACAGCTCTCCTGGACATGGGCAGTCATCACTAAATGCAATCTTGGGTATTGACTAGCATTTTCATGGTATTACATTGGGATGAAATGGCTAGGGTTAAAATGACCTCCGGGTCGATAGCTTAGTAATCTCCTATGATCCTAAGTAATCCAGAATTACAGATAAATGTACAAAAATCATCCCTCACTCTGTCATAAAGGATCATGTTTCCATGCTGCCTGATAGTTACTGTGATGCAAAAGACTTTCTTTCCCCAAGAAAATGTGGATTAGTATCTATAAATCTTCCTGAACCTTTCCCATCAATTTCAGGCCACTGTCAGATAATTTCACAGGACAGTAGCCCTCATGGATTTGATTTTCATGATTTCTTTTGACAGAGGACAAATGAAAAAGATTCAGTAGTACCTCAAGAACATGTAGACCTGACATTCCTATTCTCTGGAGCATTCAATTCCATTCTTGGGCTTTATAAAATCAGAATAGTATTGGAGGAGAGATTGGATACCTTAGAATCAAGGTTACCCTTTTTTCTTAACACATCCCATCACAATCTTTAATGATGGATTCCTCAGATTTTTCTTGGAGACATACTGCTCAACTGTCCAGATTTTTGCAGAATGTCCATTTTTGACTCATATTTTTAGTCTGTTCCTCATAAAATATATTGTTTTCTGGATTTTTTGGACAAATCAGTGAGGAATACATTCACTTCATAATGAGAGGCATATGAATTTCTGACTTCATATCCTCCAGAAAATGTATGGTAACACATGACCTTTTATTCTAGCAACTGTCTAAGGTTATAAGAGCAATATTTAAAATTTGTCCCAATTTTTGAGGCTTTGTCCTGCCATTATTTTTAGCTTTGTCCAGATTTTTTGTGTTAAGAAGTTGAGAGGTATGCTAGGAGAACAGTTTCAAAGGGGGTAGAAGTCATAGACTGTGAGACAGGTAAGATGGACAGACCAAGGCACATCAGTATCAAAGTATTTCTGGCTGATTTGCATACCATAATGTCTTAGTATCATGTATGGGACCCTGGTCTTCTACAGATCATTACAGACAATACCACAGTGATGTGATACATAAACTAGAAGGGGGGCACTAGGCCATGCCTTCTGTTCCAACTGCCAGTGATAACTTGAGAGTTAGCTCTTCAACATTCTTTAACTCTACAGGCATCGTAGATACTGTAAGGGCAACATACAGTGTCAGACAAGCTGGACAGGTCCTGGACAGACCCTTATGAGTGGAAGCTTAATGAAGAGTTCTTTCAAGAACAGATCTCAATGTGGGGAAAACCTCAGGTAGATCTGTTTACTGCCTTTCAAAACATAAAGCTAAGCAAATTCTCTTCCAGGAGTCCTTGTAGGCAGGCCTGGTTAACAAATACTCTAACATTCTCATGGTCAGAAATATTCCTGTATGTATTTCCACTATTTCTAGTTATTTCCAGGGTAAGTCCAAAGATTCATAAAGACTATCTCAAAATCATTTTGGTGACTCCCTTTTGGCTCAGGCAAAATTGGTTCTCTCTTCTTATGGAATTGGTCAACGGCACTTACCACAAGCTTCCTGGCAAGCTAGATTGACTCACACAAGACAGGGAGAGTTTCCTACATTCCAAACTCAAAACACTTCAGTTGGCTTCCTGGATTATTCAAAGATGATACCCTTTATAGACCTTTTTCATGACATGCAGCAGGTACTAAGGAGGCAAGAAAGCCTGCTAATAAAAAAATACTATATTGGCAAGTGGAAGAGATTTTCTGGTTAATGCCTAGCCTACTAAGGATTTTGGACCATTTCTACTCAGATATTTGTGTGAGTTACTATCCACTGGCCTATCATATTCTCCCATAAAGGTTCCTCTTGTGGTCATTTCACCATCTCTGCCCATGGATCCCCATCTTTCCTCTCTGTTTATAGTGAAACATTTTCTGAAAGGAGTTTTACACCAGAGACCTCCACCTTAACAGGTCCTCCTCCTTGTGATCTCAATTTAGTGCTGGAGAAATTAACTAATTAACTATCAACCTTTGAACTTGCCTGCCAGTCAGGGTGACTTGGGTTCATTAGCTGGAAAACTGCTCTGCTCATTGTTCTGACATCTGCAGGAAGAACATTTGAGTTGCAGACCCTCCTATGAAAGAACCATGTCTGGTATTCCATAGGGAGATGGTCACTCTGCTCACAAAGTCCTCATTCTTGCCCAAGGTTGTTTTAAAGTTCACTTTGAATCAAGCCATTAACATCCCTGTTTTCTATATAAATCCTAAAAACAAGGGATAACAATTTCTTCATAATTTGGATATGCATAAGCAACTCAAGTACTATCTTGACAGAATTAAGTCTTTCAGAAAAGCTAACCCGCTATTTATTTCCTGTACTGAGACTGTCAACCTGTGTCTAAACAGACTGTTTCAAGATGGCTGTCCTCTGCAGTTAGTTATGTTATGCGGTAGCATTGTTACCTCACAGCAAGAGGTTCTCCCGTTCAATTCTCGGCTTGGCTTGGGAGTGCCTTCTGTGCGGAGTCTACATGTCCTCCCCACAGTTGGGTAGCATTCGAAAGACATGTGTGCGTAAATGGGTGTGCCTTCATTGAAGGTTGGGCATGGAGCTGGCACCTCAGCGTTTCGTAAAAAAAATCTACTGCCAATCATTAGTGGACTGGAGTTCCACAATGGCAACCCCTTACCGGGAGAACGCTGAAAGACAAACAAAACAAACTATGACAGAAGACAAAACTATTCCAGGCAGTATTAAGATATAATGCACTGCAGCCTTTACATCTACGGTAGCACAATGGAAAAGGGTAGACTCTAGAAGCACTCTAAAGGCAGCAGCTTGGTCCTTTATTTATATATCTTTTTATTTATATATATATATTTATATGTTTGTAAATGTATAGATTTACAAAGCACTACAAACTGAATTTCTTTTCCAGGTCCAGACTAGACTTTGCTAGGACTCCTGGTGCCTTATCCTTCCTCCTCTCGGGTTGTATAAGCTGTGGTATTTTACCCATAGTTTATTGTAGCAGTTAGAATGATGAACATAGTCCAGTTGTGTAAGCTGTACTTACTCATAACCATAGATATTTGAATTATTCACTGCTGCATTAGCCATATCAATGTACCGTCCCCCCTGTTGTATATAGATCTGGTGTGGGATATAATGTTTGGATGTGTTGTTTATATCTTTGTTAAGTTCTGGATGAATAGCCATATTTTTGGTTAGTTTTGGGGTTAGGAGAAAGAAAAGTCCTTGAGATTTTTAGTCAGTCTGCCTGCTTATATAGTTCTCTACAAAAGGGTTTAGACTGTAGACAGTAAGAGTGCCAAAATGTTTGTGTCTGTGTTTGGGGGGGGGGGGGGTGGAAGGCAGACAGTTGCTGTATTTTTGCAGAATACACCCATAAATTATTGCTGCAAGGAAGAATTCAAGTATTTGTTGTCACTGATATGTGCAATTAAAGCAACTGTACTTTATATCATGAAAAGCTAGTGTAGCTGATGGTAGTGGGAATACAGGTGATGTCTATATTCATTTTTGGTAGACTAACCTATAAGAACCAATGCCACCACAAGCCTGACAGGTGCACTGTCTGTAAAATGTACATTTATATCAGTCAAACAGCTTTCCAAGTCTAATGTGTATCATGCCTCCTCCAGTTATTTTGTCTGTCTTTTATCAGTGTACATTTGGTAGTCTGGGGAAGGATAATTAATAATGTATACTTGATTTTAGTTGGTTTTCAATAACAGGTAATTATTTTGGACTATCACAAGCAATTTGAGTAGGGTATGTTTATTACCCAGACTGCAAATATTAAGCAAACCAGTTTCTAAGGATTTGTTATTGAAGGAAATTTTCAAAACAACATGATTCATGTTAATGTTTTGGAAAATGCTAGGATTTGAATTGGGTTGGATATTTCACGTTCTTAGAACTTCATGCAGAACTAAAGAATGCTGTTTTGTAAATGATTATTATGTGAGACTTGAGGCATTACAACAGTATGATATTTTGCCTGTGATACTTTGTAGTCATCAAGAGATTTAGAGTAAATTTCTGACTCCCTTAGTCCATCAGATTTCTGGGCATTATTAAAAAAAAAACAAATAACTGCATATATGTATTTATTAATGTATGTATGTATGCACCTGAAAAGTTTGACTGGAACAAGTAAGACTTCTTTTCATTGGGGGCCTAGGCAAAAACAGTTATTTAAATAAAAAAAATACAGAGAAAAAATAGGATATTGTATAGACTGATCATTACATAATTAAAAAGCACATGAATTCAAAAACTTGGACAAATGTGATATTATACAATTTAGAGTAAACATTACAAATCATAAAAGTTATAACTAGGAGAAATACAGATAAATAGTTGTGGAGAAATAAATGTGGAAAGAAAGTATGGAAGATAGGCAGATAACTTATAGCAGTAGGGAAGTGATTAGAAGTAATAGGAAAATATTTGATTGGTAAGAATTTCTAGTCGTGGCTAAGCTGTTGGGTCTGTTGAAATCTCAGAAGCTTAAATTATGCACAGAGACCACAAAAGTCAATACAGGTAAAGGAAAGATTGTATTTTAACAAGAGTTAGCCAGAAGAATAATAAGAGAAGAACAGTTATTATAGGCATAGATATATTACAGATATTTTGAGGAATTATGTACAGGGGTCCAATAATGACCATGTTATTATGTGCTCAAGATATGGATACCGAGAAATTCATCTGGAGTGCAAAGCTTGAGAGCTGACTCTTGGCGCCCATGTTTAGAAACAAAATACTACCTTATAATCAGGGGACCTGAACATTTGTCTTTGTACTGCATGGAGCTTTATTTGCCCCATTAACTGCTAGTTAAAGTAAAAAAAAAAAATAATAAAAAAAAAAAAAAACAAACACACAAGTTTTTTTCTAAGATTGATAGTATGATCTGCTGGCCACCATTGTCATTTCTTTGTGACTAATGAGAGACTTGATGGTAAGAGTGCTTGGGGGCAGGGGGTACTAAACAATTGTTAAGATTGGGACTCATGCTACTGATGCACTTAACTAACTTGGCTTATTTCTGCTGTTGGAACAGAATGACAGAGCTCCATATACTACATGGTATTCAACAACAGAAGAGCAGATATAAATTACAAAAGATCATATGATGAAAGTTAAAGATTATAGAGTATTAGCATGGAGGATATCTGCAAAGATAGAGCCAATATGTTTCAAGTAGGCCTTGAGTGTAACTATAAAGCTTTAGCAGGTTATTTGTCTATTGGTAATAGGAGATTGTTCAGGCCTTTGATAAATAAGTAGAAAATAGATGAACCACCATAACGTATGTGATCTTTGGATGGAGGAAAGAAATGACTTCTTACAGAGGACAAGAGAAGAAAGATATGGCCAAAAAGTGCCATTGTATAAGAAATGTAATAACTGGACATTTTCTGGGTAATAAAGGATATTGTGAGCATTGCTTAAACTGGGGAATTCCAACCAGCTCATTTTTTTTGTTAGAACCAAATAATGGTGTAATCTTTTAGGGATTTTGGTTACAGATTTGGTAATTGTATTACAGCTTTGGTTTAATGTATTCAGTTACAATGTGTGAATATTTGTAATAATACAGTAGAAAAGAGATAGAACATTGGTGTGGTTCTTATGTGAGTGAAGCAGATAGATGTAGGAGTCCAAAATTTGGTGATTTATTTTTATTACATTCTAGATATGAGTAACAGATTTGAGTTGGTGATTTGTAACTAAACCTAATGGTTTCAAATGAGAGATCACATTGTTAGAGAACAGGATTCTGAAGCTTTTTTTTTAAAGTATGGTTTGGATGTAAAGAACAGTAAATTGGTTTTACTAGAATTAAGCAGCCAGTGAACAACGTCAAATCGTTTCTCAATTGAGGTAAAGAAATGTTAAGGTACTGAATGTAGAGCAGATGAATATGTAATTGTCAGCTTTTTGAATTACTTGTGCAAAGCTGGAGGTAGAGAGGTTGTTGTTAAAGACTTGGTTAAATAGTAGTGATCTTAACAAAGGATCTTTGGGGAGCACCAATGGTATTACAGGAATGGGAAAAGGCAGAAGGCCATGTGACACATTGTGTCAAAAGGCCATGTGACACATTGTTTCAAAAGGCCATGTGACACATTCTGTCAATTCCCCCCCAAAAAAAAAACAGCTTTCAGACCATTTCAGAAAGGAACTGTAGAAGCCAAGTCCAGAGAGTAATTGTATTTGTTTAGGGTGTGAAATAGTATTGAATGCCTTAGGTAGCTCTAGAAGTATAGATGACATACATGTGCCTTAATTTTTACCTTGTTTGGTTGAACTAAGAAAGGACAGTTAAGCTGTAGTCAAACTGTGATTGGATTTGAAACTGTTTTGTGTAAGTGAGAGTAAATTATTGTTTGAGAGGTATTGGAGATTCTGGGTATTTTATTTTCATGTTTTTATTTTAATTTTTCATTTTTATAATTGTATGTAACTTCTTTGAGATTGAGGAAGTATGACAGTAAGTGAAAAAGAATTGATGCTAGAGTTACTAAGGCAATTAGCAGTCTATGAGGGAGAATCTTTTTACCATAGGTATTTATGCATTTAATTTCTTTAATTGTAAAGAGAAGGTGACGTATTTCAATATCTCACTGATTTAAGACAGCTGTATTATATTCGATGTCTGTGTGTAGTTATCTGTGGAGAATAAGTTGCTTTAGTGGCATTATTGGGAGGAGGTTTAATAAAAATAATGTTAAGGATCTGTACAGTAGATGGGAATTAACAGGTGGTTAATGAACTGCAAGCCATATCTCAGCTGAGGTAAAGAAATGCTGTATTCACTTATAATGTGTGAATATTTGCAATAATATGGCAGAAAACAGAATGTTATTGTGGTTTTATGTGTATCCAGTGAAATAGTTGGAGGCAGGTGTCCAAAACTGTGATGTTTTTTCTTATAACATTCTGGATATCAGTAGACTTGCATTCAAGCTATCAGAATACAAGTAAGCAGAGATCTAACATAGCCTGAACTACAACAGGTTTCTGCATTTATTTGTTTGTCCCACTCCATAATAAGTTGCCAAAGTGCATTGTTTAAGCAAGAACTCAGAAAGGTGTCCTAGAATGTTTTCAGGAGTGCATGCATTAGAGGTTTCATAGTCCAAATACAAGGACACAGAGCAACTGATTAGTAAGTGCATTGTAATGAGTGTGACAGAAGCCTAAACAGATATTTAAGGTAGTTCAAGATTACTAACTAATACATTCTACAGGAAGTGAAGTTGCACTGCTTTGTTAGCCTTTAGGGAAAAAAAAACTCTGAAGTAGTTCCACAACTCTCTATTTCATCATAGTGAATATCATTTAAAAACAGTAGGAGAAATTACTTTGTGAGAAAGGTGAGAAGACAAGCTACATGCCTAAACAAGAGACAGTTTAGAAAGAGAAAGGAGTTACAACTACAGCACAACTGTTATTAATTTCTACCCTAACCCATTTCAACCAGAAGCCATTTGACCATCACCTCCTTTTTTATCATTTTGTATTATTTCCTCTTTTAAATTTTGTACTGTAGCAGTTGCATAATTATGTAAAGATATAATAAAATCCTCAAGCAATGTGCGACTCTTTCTATTCTGAGAAAAAAATGTGTGTCATTAATGAAATTATGAAGAAAAAAGTAATCAATTGTATATGTAACAAAGAAAGGAAATAATGGCAGTAAAACGCTAGTCACATGACTACTGGCCTGATATCTGAGATGGTATTGTCTTCAAAGCTCGTTTTTGTCAGTTTGTTCTCTTGTCATAATTAATTCAATATTGGTTCATAGATTAGTACTAAGCTAACTGCCCTAGAGAGCCATTTTAAGCCTAGCCAATTATCCCTTGTGAGACTCAAACCCTGCATCTTGTGTTTGTAAGGCAAACACCTTAACCATTAGGCCACCCTCCCAAAACTTATTCCTTTATATTTTAATACCCTTTTAATATTATTCATGATGTGTTCTGAGATTTTATAGCAGTTCATAGGTGAGTACTAGGCTAACTGCTCTTTTTTGGGTGATTTGAAGGCTAGCCAGTTACCCCATGTAAGAATCAAACCCTGCACCTTGTGTCTTTAAGGTAAGCACCTTAACCATTACGTCATCCTCCCACCAGGGTATTTATTCCCTAGTAACTGTTCTCCATATGCCCTTATTTATATTGTCAATTTGCCAAGCCAGTCCTGGAAAAAGGATAATATTTCTGTTGTTTGGACCACCTTCCTTGCTGGCTGTAAAAAATATAGATTGAGTGCTTTCTCATTACTTAAGAATTACTTACCTATGAGGTATCCCTATTAAGGTGTGTTTATTTATTGACTGACTGACTGATTTATTGCTTTTGTTTATGGGAAAGTCCAACTAGGCATAGGATAAATTTTCAGGGAAAGACCAGAGAGAAAGGCTTCAAATTACAGACTACAATAATAGGCAGAGTTACACTAAAATTTTAAAGGCAGTAATATGCAATGCTCTTTACAGCATTTTTCAAAAACATTTTTCAAAAGAGGGAGAATTGCATTTCAGTTTTGATAAATTATACAGACAACCATATGGTATTAGTTTCCTTTTCCCTTGTGTATAGTTATGAAGTTAACTGTTGTTCCTTTTTAGCTGGTTTTAAAGGTTTGCGATTGTTTTAGCCCTGGACATGGTTATCTCACTATTGTTGTCATATCGTTTTTGTCAGCTTCTCAATAAACTATGCATGTTTAAAAAAATAGTCTAACACTAATGGATCTGTAGAATGAGGCAAATACTTGGAAACACTTTTGATACATTAAATCAAACAATACTAAGTTAATTTCAATGAAAATTTACCAACAAAGCTAAATTAAACTTTAGCATAACTATCAAAGCACTGCAGTAACAAGAAGATATAGAGTAACAAATCCCAAAATATGTGATATATAACACACCAAACATACCATTCATGCATGCGTACACACACACACACACACACAATATATATATATATATATATATATATATATATATATATATGTATATATATATGTATATATATATATATATATATATATATATATATATATATATGTGGGAGCACTTTAGAAGCTTGAAATTCTCAAATATTGAATTTCACAATCTCAAGATCATAAAGCCGAAAGCTCTAAATACTAAAACCCCAAAAGCACGAAATTAAAAATCCCGACGTTCTGAGATGTTGAAGTAGTGTTTCTGATGTTGAGGTGTTTGAATGGATAGGTGGAAGTTCAGGTAAGTATGTATGTTTAAGGGTCTTGATTAGGGGCTTTAGTGTGTGTCATTGTGTGTTGTGACTGTGATGTGTGTGTGTGTGTGTGCAAGGGGAATGTAGGTGTGTGGTGGTGTTTTCGTGTGTTTGTCTGTGTAGTGCAACCCTGGAGTAATATATTTAAGTAGGGGGGGTGTGAAGGATGTAGTGTAGTGTAGGTTTGTGTGTTTGTGTGTGGGGGGGAAGATGTGTGTTTGTGTATGTGTGTGATGTATGGTTAGTGTAGAATTTGCGATTTTAAAATTTGCGCTTTTGGGATTTCGGTATTTAGAGATTTTGGCTTTATGGTCTTGAAATTCTGAGATTTGGCATTTCAGGATTATAAAGTGAATCTATATATATATATATATATATATATATATATATATATATATATATATATATATATATATATATACATATATATAATATACACACACACACACACACACACACACACACACACATTTTATATATATGCACACACACACACATATGATTTCCTTTTACTTGAAGGCAGTCTGCTGTTTTTTGTGATCTTTCTCATAACAGAAACATGATATTCTTTAGTCTTAAATGGTCACATATCACAACAGTGACTGCAGCAGCTGATGCATTTCACAGCCCTATATCTAAAAAAAACATCTAAAGATATTGTCAGCTAAAATATTTATCAAAAACATACACGATAATCCCTAAAATGAGTGTGTAGAAACAGTAAATAGCACAGGCTATAATCTCAGAAAAGCATGCAGATGCAGTAAATACAAAATGCCCCATCTGAGAGCAATTATTCACCTGGGAGAGACCAGGCATTAATCCTGAAATCATGATGTCAGAACCTGAAAAGAAATAAAATAGCTATTGTTGGGAAAAAAAAGGCATCACATATCCACTGGTGTACTCTAATCTTGATAAATGTGCAAAGATGTGTACTTATGAAGTGTTTTTACTTACATTGTCTGTTTTCCCTTGTTATCCTCTGGGTACACTTCACATGCTATCATAGTATTTTATGTATCACTAATGATATTGTTCTCTGAAAATCAACAATTAATAAAACCCTAGACTGAAAGAATTGTCGGCTTTGAGCTTCTAATAATAGGGGATTTTATTTTGCCTAATGGTATGCTAAAAATTAAAAAAAAACATAGCACTGAGTTCACAGAAAAAATTATCGCAATTAATTTGAATCAAATTACAAAATATCCATTCAGGAATGCATATAATCTGGACATAGTATTAGGTTGCATAAAATGTCAGCATTTTAGCTGAAGGTACTCAGAATATAAAGATGCATGACAGCTTCTTGACACTGAAGACAATAATGACCAAGGTCAAACAGAAAATACAACACAAGTCAAAGGTCCACCCACAAAATCTTTAAAGTCAAATACTTTCCAGAATTTGTTTAAAGAAAGCCGTTTTCATTCCAGTATGAATACTATCAAAAAAGGTTATTATCAAATATGTCATATACCTCTTTTCATTCCAACTCAAACCTCAGTAAGATTTCAGATTCTAGTTTTTCTAGCATCATTTCTTTCTGCCATGCCATCTTTGCTTGAATGTAGTTCATCTCCTTCTTTATATAATATATATATATATATATATATATATATATATATATATATATGTATATAGGAGCACTTTCCAATCTCGAAAGACTGAAATGTCAAATTTCAGTATCTCGAGACTATAAAGCCGAATGTTGAGAATAGCGAAAGATCATAATTGCAAACCTGAATATCTTGAATTCGCGGTTATGGACTTATGCTCCATTTTTTTCGGGTTTGTGTGTTGATGATGCACAGTGCCGTGTGTGGATCTAAGTTTTATGTCTGGTAAGTGAGTGTTATGTAAAGGGTTTGAGTGGGAGTTAGAGAGTATGTGAGTGTGCTGATATGTTTGATGTGTGTGTGTGTGTGAGGGACTGTAGCATGTTCGTGTGTGAGTTTGCTGTTGTTTCTTGTTTGTGTGATCTCAGAGTTAGTATATATATGTAGGGGGGTGTGGGGGTCGCAGCCCCTCATGTGGGGGTTTGCAGGGGGGCATGCCCCCCGCTTATGTGTTTATGAGTTATGCATGTGTGTAGTTTTGTTTGTGTATTTTGTGATGTGGGGGTTTTGATATATGTATGTGAGTTGTGGTGTGTGCGGTACGTTTGGGTTTTTGACTGTCGGTGTTATGTAGTTTCGGTGTTTTGTGGATTTGCTGTCATGGTCTCGAAATACTGAAATTCGATGTTTCAGTATTTCGAGATTATGAAGTGAATCCACACACACACACACACACACACACATATATATATATATATATATATATATATATATATATATATATATATATATAGTCTGCAGCTGTTTATTGCAGTTCGTTTGAAAAATAACATTGTTCTTCAATACCTGACATTAACTGCATAATTCATTTCAGAGTTGCATAGCAATCAGTCCAACAGTACATCAGTTTACATTTGTCAAAGAATTAACTTTACATTTAGATTTCTATCCTATAAGTGTTATGAAAAAAGCAAATGTGTTATAATTAGAACTGTACCAAGGGATGGAGTACATTAATGTAACTGTTTACTCTTTGGTCTTACATTGGATGGGCTTACATTATGTAAAACCAGATAATACACTTATCTTTCACTTATTCCAGTAAAATGAAAATATGGTAAAAAGCTTAAAAATTCAAAACCAGCGTGTGTCCATGCAGCAAGAGTGAAACTAGAAAGAAGCAAAAGGCTCACATAGTACATTGGGTGACTTCAGATGAAGAGAAAAGGTAGCTGCCTTAGCTTGTGTGATGGTATCACACTGCCATAACTGTAATAGCTGTAGTAGCACAACACCCTTCCTGCTGATGAATTCTGGTTTAAACACTCCCAGAGACCAAGCGCAAACTGTAATGTAGATCAGTGATGAAATGATAAACATAAAACTGCAAGTTTGATAAATAAAAAACTTGTATTGAAGGAACAAACATGGTTAAGTGCTTTCATCCCGTAATTCAGGACTTCATCAGAACAGTGTTTGTCAGCATAGCCAAAGTATATAAATACATTTGAAAATAAAACAGCTAATGAGAAATGACTTCTTCATGGTAAAAAGCTTACTACTCGTTTACTTTGACTGGTCCTTCAACAAGTCATTATTTCTGTCATTCCTACATTCATAAATAGATGTTTTGGAAGTTGCTTGCAGCAAGTGCTTTGTTCAGGACCATAATATCATATTTACACAGAAGAAAATTGATCCTGACAACCTCCCTTCCTTGGCTTTGCATTTTTTTTCCTATGAGTAAACTGGATATTGAATGGAGATAATTTGCTGGAAGGAATTAAATTTATCAAAGCATGACCTACCTAATGTTCATTATTTCATGTGCAGTATAATTACATCATTAGCAGTTATAACTCTTTATAAAGTAGCTTGACACATATTAATTCATGTACAATAAACATCTAGATTTATTTCTAAAATTATCTACTTGCAGAATATG
Organism: Protopterus annectens; assembly: GCF_019279795.1. Lineage (NCBI taxonomy): Eukaryota > Metazoa > Chordata > Ceratodontiformes > Protopteridae > Protopterus > Protopterus annectens. The sequence goes on from NC_056745.1 coordinate 849,177,771, forward strand.
GTCAGTGTTGATTACATCCCTGAAATAAGGGGTAAAAAATTGCTCCTCTCTGATATCAAAAAGGTCTGTAACAAGATTTGTTATGCATATGTAGTGGCTAATACATAACAGATTTTAAAACCAAAAACGTTTTTTTAGAAGCTTTAAAACACTTGTCACTGCCACACAGAAAGGTATACATAGGTGTTATTTTTTTAAATTGTTTTTCATCAGAGGGACATTTAGTTTATGGCTACTCTCTGTGTGGCAGCACTGAGGACTTTATGATGCTCACAGCTGAAAGCATTTCATGCTCCCACAATGTCTTTCCTTTAAGCAGTAGTATATTACAGCAGTTAAAGTTATATGTACAACAAAGTGTTATGATAGCATCTGTCCAATCATAGCTAAGTAGTTGTGTCCTTGACATGAAAGTCAAAATGCACGGTTGAGCTTCATTGTTGAGGTGAGTTTCTTGACACCCATGCCTAAAACACATAACAACTTGGTTATGATGAGATACCTGTTGTGTCATCTGGGTAATGACGGTAACATTATTTTCAGGAACAGGCATGCAGTGTGTGATAAATGGTTAAAGGGAGTGTATTTATCCTTCACTGACATTAAACTGCCTGCATTTGGTAGTTCAGAGATGCATGGGTCCATTCATTACACATTATGGCTGGTAGTCATAGTTGCTGTGCAAACAAGTTGTGGGTATCCACAATGCCAGTAAATGAGCATAACTAGGCAGTGATTCATAGAGGCAATTTACACTAAAGCACAGTGGCCACAAATAAGTGTAAGCAAATGCATTGTAATGATATGCAAATGTCAAGTTGTACAAAGTGGCATATGCTAATGAAGCCTACTTCTGACTTAAAGTCAAATTTTCATGATGTCCACACATTTATTTAAAAATACAAGCTGTGCTTATTATAACTACTTTGCTATCTGCGTAGGAGCTGACCTGTAAAAATAATTAAATAATTTAAGTTGACCTTTCTCTGCTCCAGTGCCACAGTCATACACAAAAACACATAATTTTCACTTAGTCATCACCTGCCATCCTTGCAGAGGAAAAGTTATGTGATACAACCCCATAATGATATGCACATGCAGTGCCCACCCAAGTAAAGTTGTGCTGAAGTTATACATTCAGAGTAGCAAAGAAAACATATCCATGCTTCCATTACTGCTGACCACATCCTTGTAATCAAAATACTGTCAGTCAAAACCAAATGTACCCAGGGAAAGTCTAAGCCAGCATGGTATTCACAAACTTGAATCTAGCTATGTAAACCACAGTACACTCATAAACGCATACACTGTATTAAATAGCATTTTTGTCAAAGTTCCATAGACTTCATCAGATGCAGAACTGGAAAAAATAAAACCTTTATATATCTTCCTCTATTTCCTAATACTAATTGATAAGCACATCTTAAAAAGACAGTGATTCAAAAATGTAAAATATATACATATGTACTTAACATAGAACACAATAGCTTAAAACAAAGAAAAGGAAGCTTGCTTACTGAAATGAAACCTTATAATAATAAAAACACATTTCACTATTAAGGGCAATATATATTTTAAAAAATAGAGTTAAAAGAATAAATAATCCTCAGATGAAAACGTGCAATAAGAGTTAAACTCATAAAATAAGGCTGATAAAATTGAGCTAATAAAATGAAGCAACCATAAAACATTTTATATTTGGATCCCTCTTGTGGCTAATTTAAAATTCTTTTCACTGAAGGCTGAAAAAATGTATATAAAAAGATGTCTGTATGATTCCTTGTATATATGTTTATGTTTGTTATAATTTAGCGGCTCTCATTTTTAGTAAAGGTGCAATTGAGATATTTTCATTTAAACCAGGGGGCGTGGTGGCTTGTAAAGGTGTATGCCACCACAGTACTCAGTACTCAATTTTCTCTTCCCAGAGCACCCCTCTCACTTCTCTTTTTACACCTTCCAAAACAAAAAATGTGTATCCTGCTTTGGTACATTCCTGAGAGTGTTTAAATAGGGCATTCATTTCTTTTTTAATTTTGTACATCATAACAATGTTCATAAATCCTTTTTAATTTTCTTTTGGTCTTTCTAATATAAAAGGTCTGGCATTCACCACAGACTGCAAGATATATTAAGCCACTAGAGTCACAGTTAAAAAATTCTGTACTATTTAACCATTTATTTCTACTAGCTAAAAACTGTCTTGATGGACTCCCTGATAGATGAAAGAAAGATGAACAATTTTTTAATCAATACAAACATGTATTTAATTGTATCTAGAAATGAAATAAATATAGCATAGAGCAAAATTGATTTAGTGCTTTCAGATATGGTATTAGAGGGTCTTATAGACCAAAATACTTTTAATTACCTAAAAGTAGATAAACTTAGGATACCCCCAGTCTTTGGTATCCCAAAAATCCATAAAAATGAAACGGACCCACCTCTTAGGCTGATAATTTCAGCTGCGGGCTCTAAGACCCTCCCCTTAGATAAATTTGTCAATAATAAATTAAAAAAGCTCTGTTTAAAAAATAAAGAATATTCTTAGGGATTATTGGGATCTGTTAAGAGAAATCAGGGGTGACATATATAAGGAAAATGTCAACTTTGTTACTATAGACGAGTCGATTTATTTTCAAGCATCCCTCACTTAGAAGGTTTACAAATGCTGGAGGAAGTCATTTTTTGAGGATGGTGAGTTAACCCAAAATGAGCAACTGGCCTAAGTTTAATGGATGTGCTTTTGTACAATTTTATATTTTTTAAAGAAGAATTTTACCATCAAAATAAGAGGGTGGCTATGGGTGCAGCTTGCGCCCCCACCTATGCAAATTTAGTTTTAGCAAAATGGGAGGAAAAATATGTTTTAAGATCGATTTATAATGCTTGCTGGATAATGTATAGAAGATTTCTGGATGATATATGTCTTTTGTGGGTAGCTTCACTAGAAAAAAATTCAAGAGTTCCTAGAGTATGTAAGCAAATCTGTGTCTTGTTTCTGAAGAAAAACTACAATATTTAGATATAGAAATTTACAAAAGGAATGACAAATTGAATTCCAAAATTTATAGGAAGGCCTCTTTCTCGAATTCATACCTCCATTTCAACAGTGCACACCCTTTGCATTATAAAAAGAATATTGTGAAAGGGCAGTTTGTCTGTGCAAGTCAAGTGACCCCTGTGGAGGATGATTTTGAAGCTGAAATTAACTTTCTGGTGAATCTATTATAGTTAAGAAACTATCTTAAAGGGATAATTGATCAAGCTAGGTGTGAAGTTTATGAAGGTAGAAAAGAAAAGTTCAGACTTATCTTAGGAGAAGAGTTGACAGATAGGATGGACACAAAACAGAAAGAGGCAGAGGATTTTGGAAGGGCTGTGATTTTGAAATATAATACCAGTGCAAATGTGACCAGGAGAGTGATAAAAACTGAATGGGACAAATTTATATGTTTCACTGACCTAGAGTGCATTTCCAAAAAACATGAACATGTGTATATAAGAATTCTCAGAACTTAACAAGTTTGATGAAAAAGCGGGGGAAGATGAATAATCCAAACACATGGAGAAAGGGCACTTATAAGTATGGACATTGCTCCCAATGTTGTTATATAGCCAACAGAGAATGATTATTTTTAGCTAGTAGAAATAGATGGTTAAATAGTACAGAATTTTTTAACTTTGACTCTAGTGGCTGAATATATATTGTGGTCTGTGGTGAGTGCCAGTCCTTCTATATTGGAAAGACCAAAAGAAAATTAAAAAGAAGGATTTATGAACATTGTTATGATGTACAAACTAAAGAAGAAACGAATGCCCTATTTAAACACTCTCAGGAATGTACCAAAGCAGGATACACATTTTTTTTGTTTTTGAAGGTGTAAAAAGAGAAGTGAGAGGGGAGCTCTGGGAAGAGAAAATTGAGTACTGAGAATTGTGGTGGCAGATAACTTTACAAGCCACCACGCCCCCTGGTTAAAATGAAAGTATCTAAATTGCACCTTTACTAAAAATGAGAGCTGATAAATTATAACAAATATATATACAAGGAATCATACAGGCATCTTTTTATATACATTTTTACAGTCTTCAGTGAAAATAATTTTAGATTAGCCACAAGAGGGAGCCAAATATACAAAGTTTTAGGGTTGCTTCATTTTCATTAGCTCAATTTTATCAGCTTCATTTTATGAGTTTAACTTTGATTGCACATTTACATCTGAGTTATTTTTTTATTCTTTTAACTCTAGTTTTTAAAATGTATATTGCTCTTGATAATGAAATGTGTTTAATTTATTATAAGGTTTCATTACAGTAAGCAAGCTTCCTTTTCTTTGTTTTAAGCTAGTGTGTTCTATGTTAAGTACATATGTATATATTTTACATTTTTGAATCACTGTCTTTTTAAGATGTGGTTGTCAATTAGTATTAGGAAATATAGGATGATATATAAAGGTTTTATTTTTTCCAGTTCTGCATCTGATGAAGTATATGGAAATTTGACGGAAACGCTATTTAATACAGTGTATGCATTTATGAGTGCACTGTGGTTTATGTGGCTGGATTAAAGTTTGTGAATACCAGTGCTGGCTTGGGCTTTCCCTGGGTACTTTTGGTTTTGATTCTTAGTTCTATTTGGTACCTGGTATAACCTTCGGTTTTGCAAAATACTGTCAGTGACATTCAGGAATCTTAGTAAACACACAAAACATGCTTGCCACTTTAGTGTTTCAGATTAAACCACTGCATTTCTACCACGCATGCATAATCACTAAAACACCAAAGTATATGTTTCACCTTGATTACTGATCATTTCTGCTGTTGCTGTAATGATTTCTCATTTAAAAATGACAGTTTATTCACCAAAGCTATTGTAATATGCCCATCGTATTGGGGGGGGGGGGGCATTTCTTTAAGTGAGTTCAGTAGTCTTACCTCATTTTTAATTTTTATTACTTTACACATTCTGCAGTTTCCTAAACAGTTTGTCTTGTAACTCCACTTTTCCCTAGTTAATATGGTGTTGTTAATGTAACTTCAGGGTCGTTTATACTTTTAGTATGCAGATGAGTCACTTTTATATGTATTTCTATGAATTGTACTAATATGCAAATATCTAAGATGCCCTATCCACATAACAGGTTTCCCCTTAATGCTTATCTCTTAAGAGCTTTATGGTTTTGCTGTAGGAAGGCGTATTTATTAAAATAGTATTAAAATAGTATTTTGCATAATTGTATATTTGCAAATTGCATATTGTATATTTGCAAATAGTAATACTATTTGTAATAGTATTATAAAATAGTATTAGTCATAGTCAACGTGAATGACGTCTGCTGACCTTATTTACCTAATGACGAAGTGCCGTTCTTTGCAGATTAAGACAACACATAAACATGGTGAGCACTATCAAAACTGTTGTATAGTTTACAGGACTTCTGTTTTAAAGGCAGATGCCCTTTCTGACGTACCTACAGACAGTCAAAATAAGAAAATAAGCAACAGAAGCATTTTACTAGTTTAATAAAACAAGAAAACAGTACAAAGTTTTCGGGTTTCCCCTTCATCAGTGTATATAACTACATCTTATAAAAACCCACTCTTAAATGCAAACATATGACACAGCCAACCAATCACAAATAAAAAACAATTAAATGATAAATTAATGTTACATCATTTGCTTCTTTTGTAAAATCGGTTTTAGGCTTACTGCCCCATTAAGACCGGGAAGTTTCTCTGCATTTTAACTCTAGAATCCATTTTAGTTCAACATTATCTTGCTTATTATTATTAATGTTGAACTAAAATGGATTCTAGAGTTAATAATTTAATTGTTTTTGTTTGTGATTGGTTGGCTGTGTCATATGTTTGTATTTAAGAGTGGGTTTTATAACATGTAGTTATATACACTGACGAAGGAGAAACCCGAAAGCTTTGTACTGCTTTATTGTTTTATTAAACTAGTAAAACGCTTCTGTTGCTCGTTTTCTTATTTTGACAAAGTAATATTGGACACAGTTTGCTGCAGTTATTTTCGTTTGTTTGCTTGTATACCTAGAGACGGTGTCATAAAACATACTAGTGAAAAAAGTCAATGTCTGGCAGAAAACTTTTTCAAGGTACAACATTACTTTTGGGCTAAAGACTTATGGATCAATTGTCAGTGCTCAGTCTTTTGGGGAGCTTTTGTGTGAAGATTTAATGTTATAGTGAATTTCACCACTGGGTGCTGTATTGTGTGAGCACAAATATGCTTTTTGGAGAATTTTGTCTTTTACTCCACTGTCATGCTACTGTGGAGCTGGTATATATAACAGAGAGGGGTGTGGAGGGCTTCACCTACGTGGTAAACATGAACTAAACAAATATAAGAGCATGAAAGAACTGCAATATGTTTATTTACTGAATATTTTTAATGATTAACTGTAATTTCCATAAGTCACTCAAGAATTGGTTGTATAGTGTTTGAGAGAACTACATCAAGTGGATGCAGTTAGTGCCATAGTATTGCACTAATTAACACAAACTAGGGTTTGTAATTATTTTCTAACTTCACATGAAGAGTCAGTATATGCATCTGAGTACATATAAATTTCCATAAGTCACTCAAGAATTGGTTGTATAGTGTTTGAGAGAACTACATCAAGTGGATGCAGTTAGTGCCATAGTATTGCACTAATTAACACAAACTAGGGTTTGTAATTATTTTCTAACTTCACATGAAGAGTCAGTATATGCATCTGAGTACATATTTTTGCACTGCAACTGTAGTATATATTGCCCCGTTACTTAAATCTTGGAAACAAGTTAATTACTATCTTATGTTAATTGGCACTACACTATGGTGCTTGCAAGTTCTGAATCCCCCCCCCCCCCAGACTACATCTATTCTATGAGATGCAAAGTAAAGTTGGTGAATAGTTAGAGGCAAAGAAAAAAAACCACAGCAATGGAATGTTAAACAAAATGGTCTTTCTAGAGCATGTAGGTCTGCTTCTGAAGACCACATTTTAGTCTAGAAGAAATATTGTTATATTACGTGTATGATCGACATATAATGATTCTATCTCAGGCCATACAGGTGGGCGAACCAGCTTAATTCCATCTGTCATTCAATTAGACAGATCTTTAAGATTTGCCTGTAACCTGTATGAGTTTATCAACTTACTGATTGCTTTCATTTCTGTGCTTTAGAATCCCAAATCACAGGAGCCAGTCACATTGGATTTCTTGGATGCAGAACTTGAAAATGAAATGAAAGTAAAGGTAAGGTCAACTTTAGAGACGTGTGAACATAGTTGTTAATTGTTTGTATTTCATCAATGAGTTCTGTGATTCTTTTAAATGACAAGAACCATTTGTGTGAGTGTGAGTGTGTGTGTGTGTGTGTGTGTGTGTGTGTGTGTGTGTGTGTGCGTGCGTGCGTGCGTGCGTGTGTGTGTGTGTGTGTGTGTGTGTGTTCAGTTTAGTTCAGGTAGTAATTAAACCTACAATGCTGTAGCATTGTTTCAAGAATTAGTAGAGAGGCTGTCTATGGCTTCCACATTTTTCACTATAACTTTTGGGAATATGAATGTTTTGACAAGACAACATGCTTAGGTATGTGCTTGACCAGGATGGTACAGCAGTGATTGTCCGTAATCAAGAAGAAGTTCAGTGACATCATCCTGGATACCCATTTCTTGGTAAATGTGCTCTTTGGTTTTAATACTCTACACCACACCACCTTTACAGTGGCTGTCTATGATCCTATTCCTTCCACCTCATCCACCTCTGTACCTAGTCAGTTGTAAAAGAAATTGTTTCTGTTAGTATATGATTCTTGTTCCCCATAGAACAGGAGCTCCAACGCAACCATTTAGAATTAATAGTGATTTTGTGGAATTCTAGGTCTAGAAAACAAAGCTGTTTCTGGGACTTCTGGTTAGACATCCATTCTAATGTATGGTATTTAAACGAGCAAAGAGGCATATCAGTGCACTGCATTTTCAGGAATGTAATGCTTTTCTCGTAGTAAACATTCTCAATCTCACTTTAAAACCAATCAGCAAGTAAAACTGGCATGCGCAAAAATTTTAAGTGATAAAACTCTTAATGATATTGTGTGGATTGAGAATGTTTTTAACAGTTTTGATAAAGTACATTTGTTACTGAGGGATGAAAGTGTTCAACTGTTTTTGAATAAAACACATTTTCTCATGTAGACAAGGGGAGGAGTTCCTTTGGTGCTTACAGATATCTGTCTCTCCAGCATATTCTGTTTTTGCAAAGTTCAGATCCCTGGATATAGTGTTTTTGGTGTGCAGCAGATCCATCAGGACTGAATCTGAGGAAGCCGTGTATGCCAGCCGAAGATCCCCACTCAGCATCCTGTAGGAGTCTGAATACAGAGAAAGACACTTTAGGTGAACAGTGTAGGACAGGGTATTCACACCATGAATTCCCTTGGTTAGAAACCTTTGGGGATGTTCCAGCTGTTGCAAGTGGTTGGTTAGATACATGTCTAAGGGGTCATTGTACTCAATGAAAGGTTTTATATGGACTGAGTAGAGTGGTGCTATAACTTCTTTGGACCTGGATACTATACTCTTACCTAAATGTTGTGCAACATAGAATGCTTTTCTTACTATCTTAGCTATAGGTTAGTCAAAGGCCAGATCGCTGTCTACATATGTTTCCAGATCCTTTACTACTGATTTGACTCTTAGAGGTGCTTTATTGCTGGAGTATTTATCTTGTGTTGACTTTCTGAAAGGGCATTATAATGCATTTTTTGGCACTGAATTTTAGACCATGGATTTGGCACCAGTCATTTGTCATTGTTAGATCATCATGTAAGATGTTGGTGTCTTTGGGAGAATCAATAATAGCTCTAATTTTGCAGTCATCTGCAAACTTTATGAGCCAGAGGGCTTGAACATTAGCTTTGATTTCTGAGAAGTAAATGCCAAACAGGAATGCACCCAGCATGGAATCTTGGGATACTCTGCTGTTGACCAGACTCTTGGTGGAGGTGTACTCACAGATCCTGACTTCTTGGGTCCTGTCTGTGAACCAGCTGGCATTCCTATGAGGTATGTAAGGATTTATGTCTAGCTTAGAGAGCCTGTCAACAATACCTGATTGGGGTATTGTATTAAATGCCTTAGCCAGGAAAAAATATGTAGTGAGCACTGTTTTACACTTATCTATTACCTTGGTGACCCTGTCAAAGAAGTCTACCAGTGTAAGCAAGCATGACCATCAATGAACAAAGCTAAATTGGGATGAATCCAGTGTCTGTAGGTTGCCAATACCCTGTTTTGTCATTTCTAAGATAATTTGTTCCATGTTTTTGCATATTAGGCTTGTTATATCAGTGGATCTGTGGTTCCTTGGGTCGGTTGATGGTTCAAACTTGTGGAGGGGAATGATTGTTGTGGTCTTCCCATTCATTTGAAATGTAGCCTGTTTTGAGACTGTAGTTGGAGAATGCCTCAGGTGGTACTGATAGGTCATGTTTTAGCCTGTTCAGGTGGCAAGTGGGGATGGGATCCATAAAGGCACTGTTCTTGGTTTTAGTGAGTACTGCCAGCACCTGGACCCTGTAATAGTTGGGGGAAGTATGTTGGAGGAAATTTCACCTAAAGGAGATGGGAGGGATTGGGGGATAACTTTAAGCTGAATTTATCAGCCTGTAAATTTGTGTCACTGTGATCAGTAAAGGTGATACCTGTAATCAGCAAAAATGATACCATTCACCACCAATTTAGCCCACTGCTGTGCCCAGGCCTAAGGCTCTGGACACAGAGGAAGAAGGCCTTGTGATTGTCTTTAGCCTGCAAGACTATCCTGCCCTCATAGATGGCCTTGTTGGACTTAATTAGACCTCTTAATTTATTCTTTAGTTGTATAAGAGAGCACTTGTCTTTAAGGGAGTTGCTGCTCCTGATTTTGGCAGTGAGTTTTTTTTCCTTTTCTTATGTAGCCTGTACAGGTGAGGATTCCATCAGTGGGGTTTGTGTATAGTGTTTGTTTTGGGTTTACTTCTGAAATGTATGACAGCCTGTATGAATCCATTCACATATCTGTATAGGGACTGTGTGAATAATTCTGCATGGGTAGCTGTCGTCTCATGTTTAGGGGGTTCCTTAAATTCTGACAAGCTGTTGTTTAATAGGACATAGTTTGCCTTAGAATAGTTTCTAATTGTTACTGGTTTAGCTGGGTTTTCCAGGTTGGTCAAAAGTGAGAGCATTGTGATCTTACCTCACTTGTAAGGATGTGACACGGGTGGGGAGTCAGTGCTCTCCCATGTTGGTGAGTACCGTATCCAGTATGTTTGATGCTCTAGTTGGGACATGCACTATGTGCTCCAGGATGTTTGTGTTAATAAAGTCCAGGAAACACTATGCCTGGGAGTTTGAGGCAGTGTAAGTTTACCAGTCTCTAGATGGGGTAGTTAAAGTCATCCATGAAAAGAGTTTATGGTTCGATAGTGAGTGTCTCTAGTAGATTTAGATAAGAGTCTTTTGATTCTAGGGGCATATATGGTAACTTGAAGCTAGCTATGACATGGGGAGGGACCTTATCTATGGTGGCTTGCACATTCATGAGCTCCATGGTATCATCCTTTTTATCCAACCTGTAGGTATATTTGTTGCTAACATAGAATGAGACACCTCCACCCACGGTCCCAGTCTGTGCTGTTATTGGTATAAATATGTGAAAGTCACTGTAACCTTGCACTGCTGGAGTACTTTCTATGACTTTAAACCATGTCTCAGTCATGGTACAGATGTATATATTCCCCAGAGTGAGGAAGGCTTGAAGGGTGTGGAGTTTTTTGTTTAGGATCCTAACATTGAGCAATAACACCTCAAGGTTACTTGGAGACTTTTTCACAATGTTAGTAGTTTTGTCTTTTCAACATTGTTTAAAAAGACTCTAAGGGAGTGTATAAAGCTTTAGCCAATATCCAAAAGCTTATGGGGGACAGGTACAGCCCAACCTTGGCAAGGCAACGTGGTCTGTTGATCATGTCTTCCCATGTTGACAGATATTGTATCCCCTTGAAGTGACACTAGAAACTAAGCAAACTATTAAAATCAATTATTTTATGTTTGTATTGTGGCATGATCCATATTAAAGGTAGTGTGCTGCTCAATGCAATGCTCATGCCTGTCTGTAACACATGTACTGAAAGATTTATTATGCCTCTTTTTCATATAGTCCAGTAAGGTATATCTCAGGTTGTTTGCACTCATATGGATTATGATAGAATCATATTGGTACCTGGGGTGCAGTAACTTGAGTGGGCATATGATATTGTAGATCCTGGCTCCAGACAGGTAAATAACCATTTTCTTCTGCTTGTCTAACCTGGTGAGTGGGGCATCTGTGTGTCACACAATGGAGCTCCTGATGACAAGAGTATTATGTAAATTATCTGCTTGCCTTATGAGCTTTGGTCTTGGTAGGCCATTGTTTATAAGCTTATGTGATATGTTTGATGTTTCTTTGATGTGTTTTATAGTGATTGCTGAAGAGCAGTGTTGCCATTAAAAAGCTTTGAAGGTTTTTTTATAATACGTAAGGTTTCTTTTAAGCACCTCAGCATAAGACAGTGTGTGTGTGTGTGTGTGTGTGTGTGTGTGTGTGTGTGTGTGTGTGTGTGTGTGTGTGTGTGTGTGTGTGTGTGTGTGTGTGTATGTGGGATGAGTGTGGGTATTTTAATAACCTCATGTGCATGTGAGGTTTTTGCCTCCAAGGAAGTTGTGTATTTACATCTCTCACATACGTTGTTTTTTTCTTTAATAATGAACTGGTTGTCTGAAAACATGAGATGATTGTTTTATTGCCTTAGGGAGACCATATCTATCAAGCTGGCCACAGAGACATTAGAAAATTGCACATCCATGTTGTCTAGTCTTGTTGTAGGGTGTGCTGTTTAGGATTAGGGATTGGGTTTTAACAGGGGTCCCCTAGGGTAGTTTATGAAGTTAAGGGTAAGATGTTATATAGTGGTAGGATATGATTGTGCTAGCCTATACCAAACTAATTTCCAAGGTTAACTTGAGGATGTTGTATAGTGCTATGACATGGTAGTGCTATCTGATGCATGAGCTAGCCACTCTAAGCTTACTTCTCTGCAATGCTACACTTTGTAACAGATTTCAGACCTAATCCTTACTTTATAGGGAAATTTTACTGTCTAGGCATTTGCTACTATACAGGGCACTGTTAACCACCCTTGTATGGTAGGCAACTCTTTGTAAATTTGCTTGATTTATAGCAGAGAAAAACAAGCTTGAAAACTGACTCATATGCCCTGTAGCCAATAAACAATCACACTTTGAACTTCCTGGAGTGCTTTGCAACTCAGACAGACCAGATAAACACCTTCTGTCAAAAGATGGATGATTCTGGAATTTCTTAATGTAAAAACACAGCAAAAGTGGCTGTCAAGTGCAGATTAAGCAACAAACGTCTAAGTTCCTGACTAATTCACTCTTTTGCAAGGTGATCTGGAGACAAAGAGAACTAGAAAAAGCCAGCACACAGAGAAATGATGATTTTTGCCACACAATTAACTAAATGCTTTTAAAATGCTCAGAAACAATAGTTATCACTGTTTTAAAAAAGTCCTAATGCAGTCATTTCTACGATATTCATCTTCCATGTTTTTGCCAAATGGTGGTTGAAGGAGAGCATTAGAGCAAGCTTCAACCCATCAGAAAAAAATCTTCTTTTTTAGTCATCTGATATGGTAAGATTGCAGTTGGTAGGGACAAATCAACACAGCTCACTTAACCATTTTTAACTTAACCAGTTTTAACTTAACCATTTTTAACTTAACCATTTTAACTTAACCATTTTTAACTTAACCATTTTTATTTTCATTCTGGAAATGTTTAAGAGGCAAATCAGTGATAAAATCTGAAGTGCCAGGGGTCTTGAGCTTTTTCCTAAACATGGACAACAATAACTGGGGTAGTGTTTGTACTTTGCTGGAACTGATTTTGGTGAAGCAGCACCTTTGTGTCTCATTTCCAAATCATGTGCTTACTACTTGATCCACAGCCTTTATTATCCATGTTCTTGCACTTTCAGCACATACTAATAGTAACCCATTAAAGCAGTGCACATAAAATATATGAGCAACCTGATCAGATGCCATTCCAGTGGAAAGGGGATTTGGACATGTTGTATGTCAGCACAGAAAACATGAAATATACCCTTTGTGAAAACATTTCATGCCAAAAAATATTTGTAAGAAAGGCAGTCATATTTTCTGTCACTTGAACTATTTTATACTTTACAAAGCGGTACGGTATATAATACAAACACGTTAAAAAATTATTTAATAAACTGAAAATAGGATTATTTGTTTGCCGACTGGCTTTAAAATAAGAATATGCTAAACAGTGGACTCCATGAGATAAAAAAAAAAAACATGCAAAAGGGCGCTCATCACGCAAAGTGTGGAGAGATATACAACCCAGACCTTTCCACATTATGTAGGTAAGGTTTATGCTTATCATTAAGAACTACTGGAAATTTTGGACAACTGTATCAGGCATCAATAAATCTCTACACATAATATACATTTGTAAAAAGCACAGTTTGGGGATTATTTTACCTAATAGTGTATTCTGAGGCAAAGTGGAGTAGAAAGAACTTGAAATAATTTTTAAGATGGAAGGGGCAAGCTTCTGAGGTTGTAACAACTATTAATTCTGAGTGAAAGATCCTGGTATACCAGTAATGTTTTAGAATGTGCCACATTTTTCTTTCAAAAGTGTACTACAAGATGTTCTGTAGCACTTCAAGTCTTGATTACTGGCTTTTGATTATTAGTGGGACTCTATCGAATGTAATTAGACCATTTCTTAATATAAATTGTACAAATGTCTCGTCATTATGTGATACTTGATAGTGAACAGATGGGGCCATATCAGTTGCTGAACAGCTGTTTTGCACAATAATGTATGGAAAACTAATGCTGTGTATAACAAGCTAGCCTGTTGCAAATACTGATATTAATTTTCTAATGATGTAACATTGGATATACCCAATGCATACTGTTTTTTACCTTTAGGCCATGTGCATGGGTGCATATAACTGAAAAGTGTTGTTTGTTGTTGTGTGCCTGCAACCAAATGCTTGTTCATATAATAAACATGGTATGATCTTATTAATAAGTTGTTTAACTAGGCAAATTGTCAGAATGTTAATGCAGCATTATTTCACTGGCTTGTTTTCTTCCTAGATACGTCAAAAAATGATTGATGGAGAAAGTGGGGACGAATCATTTCAGACACTAGTTAAGTCCCAAGATGAGGTAAAAAATATGAACGAATAAGTTAATAAATAATTCAATAAAAAACATTTTGTGCTACTATAATTCCAATCATTGAAAACTGTAATCACATGATAAGCTTTCCATAGATGGTATTATGCCATGCTCATTCATTTCACTAAGACTTTGGTATTTCTGTAATTTAAACATGAATTATGGCTGGTTTTATTTGCTACCTAGCGAGACTGTCATACATTTGGAGTTGTTAGTAATGTTTTTTTTTTTAATGTCTGGATTGAAGCCATTGAAGGCATCCTGCAGTTTGCTAGTGAATCTAGAAACCCATTAAAATCATTAGTCCTTTTTCACAGGCACTGTTGTCACAGGCACTATACTGATATGTATTGCACATATCAATGATATTACAATGCTGAAGGCAGAGTGCAGCCAATGTGTACAATTAACTTTAGTTAAAATATAATTCCCTGTTATAATGTAGCATCACCGTAGCTCAGAGGTGGTGTAATATCAGTGTTTGCCAGAATAGTCAATAAACAATAGAAACTCTGTGGGTGCACTGCTATACCCCATTACATGTTTGTTCAGATTGCTTGTCACATTGTTCGATGCAGAGAAGTAAAGTCTTTCAATTAGACATTAGTGTACTTAAAGATATACACCCCATATATTGCATCTAGCATTTTTGTAGTAATAAAATATTATCTATTTCTTATATATTTTATGAGATAGTATGTAGGGTCTATATTATATGCTCAAAGTTTTAAAACTTTGACACTCATATAATCAACACTATATGAGCGAAGTTTTAAAACTTTAAACATATAAAAAAATAAATAAATAAAAACAAAGAAAACCTACCTAAATGTTCTGAGCATGGGGACAAGACCTCCTTCACCTCCCCACACCCCCTGCTACTTAAATATACCAACTCCGAGATCGCACTACAGTGAAGTGAGATCTCTGTAGGGAATATTTCCCTTTACTTCATTGCAGTGCAATCTCAGAGTTGGTATATTTAAGTAGCATGGGGTGTGGTGTGCAGGGGGTCTTGTTTTTGTTTTTATTTATTTTTTTTTATATGTTTGAAGTTTTAAAACTTCGATCATATAGGGTATATTATATAATATAGACCCAGTATGTATTACTTCATAATGATCTTTATAAAGACTACCTTTATACTAAATATATTATGGGTGTTTATGTCAAACAAGCTCTTTTAGTCCACATTTAAAAGACATCTTAAGAAATGCATTGTTCAGCTCTTGAATTGTATTTATATTTGCTTGGTATCTTATGTGATCTTCCAAATGTAGAGTATTTAATAGGACATCTGATCTTCCTTTTGGGATAGTTCGTGTAGCTCTGTAACCTTTCATTTCCTTAAAGCCTATAGAAGCCTATATCTGCATCTCTTGAGTGTCACAGTTCTTAACAGTATACTTCCGTGTAACAGGAATTAAAGTTAATGTATTTGTCTTGTAGAAATAAATGTAATCCTTCCAGAAGAGTTTCCATTTTCCACATGAATTACATAAGATTCTGATTCAGCTGTTTTATCATCTTCATTATCATCATGTATTCTAGCACCAGGATACAAATCTTTGCATGGCTTTTTTTTTTTCTGTTTTGTTTTATATTCTCTATCTCTCTCTCTAGTCTGTAAAGCTTTTATTCTTTATTTTCTAATGTTGCATCAATCC
Source organism: Protopterus annectens (assembly GCF_019279795.1). Taxonomy (NCBI): domain Eukaryota; kingdom Metazoa; phylum Chordata; order Ceratodontiformes; family Protopteridae; genus Protopterus; species Protopterus annectens. Next base: position 849,193,776 of record NC_056745.1, read on the forward strand.
TGTCTCTGATGATTTTTCCAGCATTTCCTTTACCATGTATTGATTTTTATTCATCAAAATTGTAGCTGATGCAAGAAGTTTGCTTTTCATACTTATGACTATCACCAGCTCAGCTTGAGTACATCTGAGTCCCTCCAGAAGATAATTCCTACGTCCCAGACTATGATACGACAAGCTTCATAGTGCTTCCTATTGATCTTTAAGAGCATTTTCACTGTAAGTACAGTTTCCTGCACTTGTCCATTAGATAGCAAAGAGTGTTTATCGGACTTTATTTGTCTGATTTACCACTAATGTATGGATCCTCTAACTCCTAACTTTTTATCATGGGCCATCATTGGATACTGCAACATAAGGTTTGTCCCATCTCAATGGCAAGATCTCCCAGACTACCTTGACTACCTCCAACTCATCACCACTCACAAGCTTATTTTCAAACCAACTATATGCCCAGCACTAACAAACATCTTAACATTATGCACCCCAAACAGAACTGTAAGATCTACCCACCAAAATCTAATCTCTGTTTATAAACCAAACCGTCCCACTGGTCAGCTTCTCCTATCCTTTTCCGTCGCCAAAAAATGGAATTCTCTCCCTCCATCTCTAAGAATTTCTGAGAACTCTGAACACTTCAAAATCCAGCTGCATTCTTACCTCTCCCAAAAATGGAAATGCAATCGCACTCCACCTACTTAACCTGCTTAATACATAAATACTTTATAACACACAAAGTTTGTTCTTCCCTACACACTATTGATTAACCCTATGTACTGCCTTCATACTAATGCTACCTCTATACCACTCTCAGAGGATTTAAACCTCTATATTAATTTAACTCGTGCTAATATTCATGCATAAAGAACTCATCCATGCTAATGTTACTTCTATATCATTCTCAGATGATTTAAACCTCTATATTAATTTAACCGTGTACTACTGTTGTCAACCACTAAACATGTAAATATGCTTTACATCCTTCTCCAAGCTGCTGCTTAACTTTTGTTAGGTTTTGCTATTTTGTATGTAAAATGTGCTTAGTTTGTTTCTGTTTCCACTATGTATTGCACATCATATTATGGAACTTGTACTATGTATTATTGGAGCTATTCTCCACGGGCCTCCACTGAAAACGGGCTCTTTGAGCCCAGTGGACCTACCCGGTCATTAAACTGGAAGTAAATAAATAAATAAATAAAGAACATTACCATTGAAGTACTAATCATACTTGTGCATGTCATGTCTGTTAGTTTTCTTTGAGGAAGTAAAAAGAAAACCCTCATCTATGCTATGCATCTAGCACAATTGATTTTCAGAGGTATGCCATCAAGGTTAAAGGATATTATTGTCTGTATTCTGATCTAATTAGACCTATTATTGAATACAGTCCCCCTTCTGGCATATTCCTAGCCATATAAATCATGCATCTAGAATAGTTTCAAATGTTTTTGCACAAAAAAAAGAAGCTTGGCCTAACAAATCTTGGCTACCAAGTCAGACTAGAAGTCCTATACCTGCCTATAATCTGTTATAGATTCCTGTGTGCAGGTGTAGTCCTGGCATCACCGAAAACTCCACCCTACTGGATGCCAATAATCTCATACCTTCACAGAACAGACAGTTGCACAGGCACCTGAAACAAGGATTTGAACTTTCACCAGCATAAAAATAAAACATATTGGACTGGTGTATTCATTACCCAATGGTGTCCCATCATTGTAACAGATTGCCACTGCATGATATGACACCACTAGCCTCCTTCAAGACTAGCCTTGATAATTGGATGGGTACCCTGAAGTTCACCCCTTTCCAGGTATTTTGCCCTGTTTGAAGTGGGGGTGAAGGGTGCATCTCCAGAATGGCATTTGCCCATTCTTCAGAATTCCCCATAAACAATGTAGACACTTTAGACTGATTACTAACCTCCATGAGTAACTTATTCAGAATGCTATTAGAAAGTGTACCACATGACTTGCAACTGCACATTTGCATAATTAAAGCTATATACAGCATATAGTACAGCAGAAATGGAGACATATACTTATTCTGTAATAAGAATGATATCTCAGTGCTTTGTTATCTGGAACCTCTATGTTAGGAATTTTTTAGCAGCTTTGCAAGCTATTTGAATTAGACTTATCTTCACTCCTGGATAATTAAGTAATGTACAAATGCTTTCCCCATTCTGCATCCCGCCTGCTGCCCAAACATTTCCACCAGTGTTCCAGTCATAGTTCTTTCCACTGTATATCCTCAAGTTGTCAGCATGAGGTCTGTGGACCACTGTTAATGTTGTTCTTTTCTTTACTACTCACTTACTAATCTCATCAGCATGTTGTCATTTACATAAGGTAGAAGTTAAAATACATTCATTGATTTGAATATTTTTTTTTTCTTTTTTCTCCCAAGCGAAAATTAAAACCTCCATGACTCTCTTTTATCCTTCCTTTTCTCATACTCTGCTTTGGCCAGTCTTTTACCACCAGTTAATTCCCTGTTTAATGTCTTTTTATCATCTATGTATGTGTGTGTGCGTGTGTGTGTGTGTATATATATATATATATATATATATATATATATATATATATATATATGTATATATATATATATATATATATTTATATCGAATTCAATTACTATTTTATACCATACCATAATTCATGTATCCCATTGGATTACAGTATCAATGCCTCCAGCCTAAATATCAAATCAAAACCAAAAGTAACCAACATCATCCAATATTCACTGGTAAAGCAGACGTTTCTTTAACGTATTCCAATACTTCAAAGCATAAACAAAAATAGTGAAAACTACTATTAACATGATTTTTTTTCCTGTCTTCAACTTTCTTCTACACGATCTACACATAGCTTTAACATCCTGGTATATTTTATTTATTTTTTATTTAAATTTTTGTTAGCCAGGATAGTCTGACTGGATGAAAAGCCCATTTTCAGCAGAGCCCTGGGAAGAAAAGCTCCACAGACAATGTTATATGGTTTACGGAAGAAGAAACAAAAAAATATGAAGACCATAAGAACTCTTTACATCATAAGAGGAAACATATTATAAACATCATGAGAATTATAAGCATCATAGGTACATCACTAAGGACAGTGAAGAATTAAATCCAATGAGATCACATTGTTACGGAGATTAAGTCGATTTAGGTAGGATAAGTAAATACACAAGGATAAAAGAGCAAAGAGAAAGTTACGTACAGTATAGAGGAAGAGAAGTCGAATAGAAAAAGTAGAGAGAGGAGGTGAAAGACTTGAAAGCAGCCAGGAAAGGGGGGGGGGGTACAGGCTAGAAGGGGGGAGGTGAATAGACAGGAAATGTGGAGAAAGAAGGATGAAGATCGGGGGAGAGATAAGGTAGAGAAGAAATACTAGGTAGGAAGAAGAAATGGAGATAAACAGGGCAGGGATAAGATGTAATGTAAGTGCATGAGAATATAAAGGTGACATTTAGCTAGAGAGGAGGACAAGAAGAAATGAGTAAGTAAGTGGGCTGGATATAGAGGAACTAGAATGCTAAATAGAGGTATTTAGATGTTAGCCAGCTCCAGTACGTGGGCAGAGCCAACTGCTCCTGAGGAAAACTCTTAGTTGTTTTTAAAGTGTATTGGGTCATTAGTAGTTAATATGCTCTAGGGGGCTAGAATTCCATAATTTAGAGACATAGCTGGAGAAAAGAGAGTTCCCAGCTTTGTTCTTGGATTTGGAGACTTGTTATAAGGATCTGTTGGAGGACGGAAGAGTACAAGTGTTAGTGTAAGATGAGTTCTAGCTATAGCCTATCTTGAGTTGTTAGTCAGGAAAGGTTTGATTCTATATAATGAGCCAAGTGTCATATGAGTCTTCTTGATGGACTGGGACAGATGGATGTCAAAAGTCAATTATTGTCTATTACAGTGCCTAATAATTTAGTTTGAGTTACAGCTGTTATTATGATGTTGTTTGAGGAACAAATTAAAAAAAGATAAAGGGGGGGGGGGCTTGTGAAAGGTTGTAGTATAATAGCATTAGCTTAGTTTTAGAACTTTTAAAGTTTTAGAGAGGTTCAGAATCAGTTGTGGGTCTGATAACTATGCTTCAACAGACAGGAACGATTGCTGAATAATAGTGATACGATCATTTTGGGAAGGAGCAGCACAGATGAGAGTAGACTCATCTGTGTACTGAATGACAGAGGCTACTGGAGTGGATGTACGGAGTGTATTTGTAAAGATGATGAACTGGAGAGGACTAGACTTGAGCCTTGTGGAACTCCCTTGTTAATAGGCTGTAGGTATGAGAGTTCATGCTGTCATTTGGCAGCTTGCTGCCGACCAGGTAGATAACTATGGAACCAAGTTAGACAGGATTGGGGGTTAAGGAAGGATAATTCATCCAGAAGTTTCTGAGGGGAAACAGTGTCAAAAGCTTTGGAAAGATTTAGAAAGATAGGGGAAACTAGCTTGCCATCATTTCTATGCTGGTTTATGGTATTAGTGAAACTGAGAAGGGCAGTTGTGGTACTGTGATTTGAGCAGTGATTTGAAGGTGTTAAACAGAAGATTACTAGATAATAGGTATTTTGAAAATTGGTGGTAGACATTTTTCTAATATTTTGGAAAGGGGTGGTAAGATAGAATGGGTTTATAAGTAGAGAAGTCGGTAGAGTTATCACCTTTGTGCAGAGGGATGATATAAGAAATTTTACAGCTGGAGGGAATGTAGTGTTCTGAGATAAAGCAATTGATCAGAATACGGACAGGATAGGTGATAGCACTGACTGCAATTTTTAGACATTCTGTAGGGTGGTTGTCTGCAGCCAGGGTAGTAGGTTTGAGTTTGGAGAATAGTTTTTTTTATAGTGTCTGCTGGAATGTGGTTAATAGAAAAGGAATTGCTGGTTTCAGTGCAAGTATTTGGGATACATGGAGTAGTTGTAAGGTTGAGCCTAGAAAGTGAATGAATGGAAGTTGTAAAAGAGTGTTGAATTGTGTAGCAGTGTAAGGAGTTTATTAATAGCAGTCCAGAATTTCTTGGGATTATTGTTATTCTTTTGTTGGAATATGAAGTACTAATTTCTTGTCAAGTTTGAGTGGAGACTTGGCTTTGTTGCAAAGTTGTTTGTATAGGTCTAGATTTTTTTGTTTTTGGTGGAATGCCAGGTAGCCCAGGCTTTGCTCATTGTTTGAGAAGATGTCTTGTATCTTAATTAACCAATGACCATAGTTAGATTTTATTCTCGTAGCTTTAGCAGGTGCTAGCTTGTTTAGAATATCTAGAAAGGTGGAACTGAAGTATTGAACGTCAGCATTGAGAGGGAGAGCTTAAAGTGGAGACCAATCACAGAGTTGCAATAGAGTGATAAAAGTGTTGTTATTGAAGTTCTTTTTGCTGCGAGTTTGATGGAAAAAGGTTTGTTTGGGTGGATTAATATGAACTCTGAATAAGTAGATAGGGGGCAGATGATTATGAAGAGTATGAGGGAGGCATCCTGACTGAAAGGCTGAGGGAGGTTTGTTGGGAAGGATCAAATCTAAGATAGATTGTTTATTGGTGGCTTTGTCAGTTCTTGCTGTGGGTTGGAATAATTGTGAAAAACCATGAAGACTGATGAAATTTGTGGGATTATCAGAGTTGTAGGAGTACCAGTTGGTGTTGAAGTTACCTATTATGATGGTTTCTTGTGAGAAGGTAACTGAAATCCAGTGAAGAATTTCCTCACTTGCATTAGTGTTACTGTCTGGAGGAATATAGATGGCAATTATAGTTATGTTTTTTATTGTTATTGATTTTTAGCTTGATAAATAGTATTTCAGGATTACTGAAGTCAGGGATGTTTAGTTGTATAAGTTCTAGTTGTAAGTTTTGCTTACACATTATGGCTAGCTCACCACCACGTCTGTTTTTTTTCTGTCACATTGATGTATGTTATTGCCTGCAGGTAGAATATCGTTGTTCTTTATATCAGGTTTTAGCCAGGTTTCTGTGAGTGATATCTGGGGAGTATAGGGAAAGGATGTGTGAAGATCATGGACTTTATTAAATATAATTCTTAAATTCATATTGAACAGTAGAAGGTTAGAGGCTTTAGGACAGTCATGCATAGCAGAGTTTGAGAGGGAGGTAGGAGGAACTAGGTGTTGATGAGTAAGCCTGGGGCCAGGGTTAGGGTGTAAGTCTCCACTTAAGTTTTAGAAGTGAAGTGGGCCATAACATATGTTTACTGATCTTGGTTAGAAGTGTGCTAAGTTTATGAAGTGAAGGTGATTTTGAGTGTGGTGGGATACATTGTATGGAAAGTAACATATGTAGGTTGTGTTGTAGATGTTAAAGGCAATGCTATAGTTTATGTGGAGAGTTTGGGCTGATGGATGGTATGGTGTAGAAGGTGTTGAAGCTGTGCTGGTAATTTTGATAAGTTGTTAGGTGACTGATGATCATGAGGAGGGTTAAGGTAATAATGTGAAAGTATACAATTTTTAAGTGAGAAATGATGGACAGGTAGCCATGGTAATGAAGGAGTAAGGTGTTGTGAGATAGAGAACATCAAGGTGATGAGGTAGAATGAGCAGGATATAAAATCAGCAGGCAGACAGGAAGTGAATGAGACTGACAGAAACATTAGAAGTGATGAGAATTTATAGAAATAGAGTGAGATGATAGTATAGAGATACGGGGAGGGAGAGAGTGAGAGAAAGTGAGTAGATGTAGGAATGTAGGATATACATATGTATATATATATATATATATATATATATATATATATATAAGAGAGAATGGATATAGAGACAGTAGCAGGAATTCAAGAAGGAATGGAAAAACAGAGATGCAATGAGAGCTAGGTTAAGTGGAGTACAGGTCTAGGGAATTGCAGTGTATGGCAGGATGGAAGAAGAGCTGTTGAGAATTTAAGAAGGTAGTGGGGCTTGTTAAGGCTGTAGTGGTGTATGATTGGTGAGAAGGTAATTGGTGGGAGTGGCTAGTTAGGGTTAAATGTAGGCATAGTGGGGGCAGGTGGAATATTGGAGCAGGGTAGGGGAGTGGAGAGACCCTGAGCAGAGCGAGGGTGAATGGAACGATCAGAAGCAAAGCGTTTGCAGGAGGAAGACAGCAAAAAACAATCAGAGAATCAACAAGAATTTGCAGGTAAAAGCAGAGTTACTATGATGCAAAAAACTTAGCAAAGTCAACTAACTTGAGGATACAATCAGAAGGATCATAGGATGAAACCAGTTCTGGTGGGCAAAAATTAGAAATTAAGTGTGATTTATTTAGAAAGGCAGACAACAGGCTAGGTGGAGAAGAGGGAGCAGAATGAAAAAATAATGCAGGAGATTGGTTGGTGGTGTGCAAGAGGCCTAACAATGTAGTATATTTAGCAGGAATATGCTACAGTGTAATGATAGCCATGTTGATGGGACACTGATTCTGGCTGGGTTTGCAGACCAATACAGGAGCTTGTAATTACAACTGAAAGTAAGGCAGGTCCGATGTCCTAGGAATAGGTTAGGCAGGTCCAATGTCCTAGGAATAGGTTAAGCAGGTCTGATGTCCTGGGAAAAGGTTAGGCAGGTCCGATGTCCTAGGAAAAGGGAAGAAAGGGAAAGAAGGTTAGAAGAAGAAAGGAAGGGTTATAGAATTACACAGAATAAATGACAAAAATGAAGTAGCTCAGAGGGAAAGTGTGAGGCAAAACACCACTTACAGGTGAGGAATATGTAGACATATAACAACAGTGGAACAGTGCAGTAACATTTAATTATGCATAGCAATTTTAAAATTAAAACCCGCTATAACTAACCCTACTGCAATGAACAAGTATAAAGTGGCAGTAATAACTAGGAGTACAGTTGCAAGTCTAAGGTTAATAAAAAGAGTAAAAACAAATCAGTAGCAGTAGATACTATCAGCGTTAGTTACTGTTTGTGGCGATCATACACGCATACATACTAGTGACAATCTACTACTGAGTGCAAAAAGTAAAATAAATGGTTAAAAAACACTCCTCTATGATCATTCCAGAACACATTTAAAGTGACATCAACTTTTAACAAAGATATAAAAAATAAAAATTGAAACAGCTTTATAGGTGTGTGTAAGGTATTAGCACATATTTAACTTTTTCCTTTGCATATGAACAGCAACTATGACAAAATGTATAATGCAGAATGTAAACATTAAATACATGGTATTAGCCAGTATTGAGGCTCTTCTTACAAATATTCATTAAAACGTGGATAAAACAAACTCTCCCACAAAGCTTTCTTACTGTATTAGTAGGTTCTGAATCAGTGCAGGGCTAACCCCTTTCTCTATGAACTTCTCAATGCCTGTAAATGTAAAGGCTGCCCTCTGGTGGTTCTTTCTATGTTTGCATAAAGTTTTTTTTTTCCCCTTTCACGTGTAATATCACTTAGATGTTCTGAAATGTGAAGTCCGAGCATCACCTATTAATGGTATATTTGGTGGAATGGATGTGGAGCTCATTATACACAGGATAAACATCAACAATAACTAAAGAATGCGTAGCGTTACATTTGAGTGACTTAAAGTACAAGAGGAGACACAGTGTACTTTACAAACATAACTTACACATAAGACTGACAGATGCATTCTGTGGGAATTAACAGAGATATTCCTGGTGGTTGTAGCTCAAAACAATTTTAAGTGATCTGCTGTTTAATTAGAAATATTTATGGATTATGTTAGCTAGAGATTCCTTTCTTACTGGATTGAATGAACACGAATGGTGTGTTTTTATTATATATCTAATATTCTATAATGTTGACTGATTTTTTGTATATTTTGGAGCCCTATTATGTATTCTTTCCTCTTTAAGAACTATTTAATGAAAGTCAGGTGACTGTTTATTTCTGTAAATTCATGTGTTTTCTTTTTACACAGAAGAAGGTTTCTGAAGCAGTGAAACCTGTCAGTTCATGCTAATAAACTGCTAATTAATAAAACATTGTTGGGATTGTCACTGGAGTGCTGGTATTGGTGTTCTTCTTTGTATTTGACTCAATGCACTCCTCTAACAGGTGGCTATTTGTTTTTCTTTTGCATCAGTTATGGTGGTATATGTGCGCATATATATGTGTGTGTGTATGTGTGTGTGTGTGTGTGTGTGTGTGTGTGTGTGTGTGTGTGTGTGTGTGTGTAAGTGCGTGCGTGTGTGTGTGCGCGCGCTCTTGTGTGTGCATGTATCTGAACATAGAAGCACTGTACTCATATCTATCTGACAATTAGGGTGTCTTTAACATTTACTGTTTTGCTTTACAGAGATACATTGACAGAGGAAACAGGACATACACCTGGGCACCAGTCAGTAAAACAGATTATAGGTAATGATAAATTAAATTTATTTTCATGGTCTTCATTTACTTATCAAACAATAAATATAGCACCTTGTGAAGGCTTTTATTCTAAATTCCAACCATTTGTAGAACCTATGTTAATGCTAAGTATAATTCCTCAAGTCCATAACCACTTTTTTCCTACGCTTAAAACAGTCTGAGTATGACTGATCATTTCTACACAGGTGCTATAGATGAAAAAGGGGAGCCTAAAAGAATCCTACTGCCCTACAGTGGCAGTTGCGCTGAGAAGAAATGTGAGAAGGGACTGCATTGTTCTCCTTACTTTCTCCCTCTTCTCTGGGCAGTGAAGCTTTTCCTCCCTATGAAAAATTGAGCTTTGCATCCTTGGGAGTGTTGCTGTTTTGACTAATATTCTTCCAAAGTTTTAAATGCTTTAGGTTCAAATAATTGTATGTCAGTTAAACAAGGTGCTTTTATTCATAGTGTATTACTGCACTGTTAGCTATATAATTTATATGGTGCTTATTACTCTAAATGGTACACATTTCATATATTAAGGTTAGAATACATGGTGGGTATCGCCAGTATTGTGCTACAGCAATGATATAAAATGCCAAAATCTAGTACTGCCATATTGTCTCTGATTCATGTACGACTGTCTTACCTGATCAGAAGGTTTAAGATACAAAATCCCAAACAATTTTTTGCTTTTTCTCTAACGTTGTATGCTATAAAAATATTTTTAATACATATGCAAGCTGAAAGTCATTTTATCAGGAATGATGTAGAGCCTGAGGAAATTCTTATATCTGCTTCCAGATAAAAGGAGTGAGCATTATTTTGTCTAAGCTATTACACTGTTTCCTTATGACTGTGCTGTTCTGTAGTGAATGTATGCAGAAACAAGACTTGCTGCCTGATAGTAAAATAAATCTGATTCTGAGACATTCATGGGCAGTGTAAGTGCACTAACGTTAGTAAGAAATGAGATCTACATTTGATACACATAACGTTGTAAAGTCTATTTTTCTATTATTTAAAATTCTGAATTCATTGTTTTCTCAGTTAAACATTCCTATCAGAGTATTAAAGCATTCCAGTCAGCACAGCCGTAAACTTAAGGTATATTTTGTTTCACCATGTAATGTTTCCAATTAATTTGCTTTTTTTTTTTACATACCTTGAATGGAATATTCCCCATTCATAAGTCAGGGGATAATTAAAGTTCATAAAATAAGTATTGCTTCCGACTTTAATATTTTGATGTTTCACCAAATATTGACCTTTCACTGGTGTACTAGTTAACGTTGCTGCATCATTCTCCACTTAAATTCTCAGTTGTGAAGAGCCCATATAGCCTTCCTACGTCTGTGTGTTTTTTTGTTGGGTGCTGTGGTTTCCTCCTGCCCACTAAAGTGATTGCGTCGGTAAATTAACATTCCTTCAATTTGACTGTAGCCATATATCTCATGTGCAAGGGGTTATAGCCTATACAGCCTACTGCGTCTATATGGGTTTTTGTTGGGTGCTGTGGTTTTCTTCTGCCCATTAAAGTCATTGCGTAGGTAAATTAACATTCCTTCAATTTGACTGTAGGTGTGTATATCATGTGCGAGGGGATATGTGTGTCCTGCAATGGGCTGTCACCCCAATCAATATCATATTCGGATCTTGTACCTACTGAATAGGAGGGAAGAGTCTGATTCCATTAGGACCCTGCCTTGAATTCACGTCACTGATGAATAAATAAATGAATTTCATATGCTGCTAGTCATGGCTCAGAGTATAGTAATTGGCAAATAATCACTGCCTGAAGATTCCTCACTTATGTCTCTTGTTATGGTGCAAACTTTTCCTGGTGATGAGGCCGGCTATTCATTCCATAGGTTCATAGGTTCATAGGTAGGTACTAGGCTATCAGCCCTGGGGCCTATACAAGCCCAGCCAAAAAGGTACCCTGGCTTTTGCCACCCAAGAAAATTATTTTCCTGTGCCACTGTCGAGCAGAGCCACAGAAGTGATCCCTGGGAAGAATTTCCTATTTCCCATCCAGTCATCAAGATTTTTCTTGAAGAGTGCTAATGAGGAGCTTTGTTTGATATAGATAGGTAGTTTATTCCAGAGTATGGGAAGTCTCTGGGACAGGAATCTATCCCTCCGGCATGTTCTGTTTATTGTGGTGACAAGGTTTAGATCCCTAGAGCATGTAGCTCAGACGGATTGGGATTTCTTTAAGTGGAGCATGTCCAACAGCTCTGGGTTTGACATAGCTTTCTATGTTAGGCAGAAATCACCTCTGAGTAGGTGATATGTGACAGAGTAAAGCTGGAGTTTTTTGATACAGTCTGCATATGGCATCTGTTGGAGGCTGGTAATCCTCTTTGAGAGGTACTTTTGCGGCCTTTCCAGTTGTTGTAGATGTCTTGTGTGGTACATACCAAAAGGGGCGTTGTACTCTATAATGGGTCTAATGAGTGATGAGTAGAGGGGAACAATGACCTCTTTTTTTTTCTGGATGAGAAACCTTTTGTGATGAGGTGTGCCACATAGAAGGATTTCCTGACTTCTGTGGCGATGTGATTATCAAAGGAGAGACTACTGTCCACCTGTGTCCCAAGGTCTCTTATCACACTTTCGGTGCTAAATATACTACCAGCTATGTTGTAGTTCATGATGGGTACAGAGTTTTTACCAAAGGGGATGACAATGCACTTTTTGGCATTGAGCTTGAGGCCATGGCTTTGACACCAGGCATCTGTCTCAGTGAGTCCCTTTTGTAGGATGTCCACATTGTTAGGAGTTTCGATTATGGCTTCTAATTTGCAGTCATCTGCGAAATTCATTAGCCAAAGACCTTCTGTGTTAGCCTGTACTTCAGAGAAGTAGATACCAAACAGGAGAGGACCCAGGACTGAACCCTGTGGTACTTCACTTGTCACTGGTCTGAAGTCGGATTTGGGGGCTGCTACTTTCACAGTGTGGGTTCTGTCAGTGAGCCAGTTGGCAACCCATCTTGTGACATAGGGATTTATACCTAGTTTAGTGAGTTTATCTATATTTCCAAAGTGGGGGATGGTGTCGAAAGCCTGGGCAAGATCTAGATAGGCTGTGTAAACTACCTTACCCTCGTCTACGGCTTTGGTGACTGATTCAAAGAAATCTATCAGGTTAAGGAGACATGATCTGCCTTTTGCAAACCCGAACTGGGTTGGGTCCAGAGTTTGGAGATTACCAGTGTCTTTGTTTATAAGTTCCATGATGATACATTCCATGGCCTTGCAGACCAGGCTCGTCAGGCTAATGGGGCGGTAGTTCCCGGGGTCCGTAGTGGCTCCCCCCTTGTGGAATGGGAATACCGTCACTGTGCGCCATTCAGCGGGCACAAAGCCTGAAGTGAGGCTAAGACTGAACATGGTACTTAGGTGGGGTGCCAGTTCGTTCTGTAGTAAGTGTAGAACGCAGCCTGGGATGTTGTCTGGTCCCATGGATGCTGTGTTATTGGCTTTGGAGAGTGTGTTTTTTAGCTGTGCAGTCGTGATTACAGGAACTTTGCATTCTTCCGGTATAGAGATGGACTCTTTAGGAGGTAAGAGGGGTTAAAGTTAGCACTGAACCTATCAGCCAGGATGTTGGCAATATCAGTTGGGTCTGTATATTTAGTGCCATCATGCTGTAACTCAGCACAGATCTGAGTGTTGCCATTGAGATTCTTGACATAGCTATAGAATGCTTTGTGGTTGTCTTTAGAATCAGTGGCGATTTTGTTGTCGTAACTAGCTTTGGAGGATTTTATCAGGGATCGCAGCTTCTTACTGAGGCTGACCAGGGAGCTCCTCCACTCATGGGATTTTATTCTCTTTTACAACAGTTTCTTCCTTCTGTTGTACAGTTTGTTTGTGGCAGGGGACCACCATATTGGCTTCCTTTTTTTGGAGGATAGTGTCTTGGTTCTGTTTGGGATAGCACAATCCATGCACTCGTGTAAGTGCTTATAAAGTGCAATTGTATATGTATAGGATTCAGTAGTCATAACTGTATTGTCCGTCTGCATGGGTGTCATGAAGTTCACCAAGTTGGCTTTGGAGAAATTTTTTACCATGGTTTCCTTAATGGGGGCCGGGGGAAGGATGTGGATATCTAGGGTAATTAGCTTATGGTCGGATCGGACTAATGAAGCATTGACTTCAGGTGTGGAACACCGGTCACTCATGTTGGTAATGACTAGATTCCATTCCATGTGGGATACATTATATTCTTCATTTATGGAATATTCAGAAAAGAATATAAATCAGACTATTTGATGTATAGCATAGCTTTCTCTCATCCTAATGCAATTTGTAACTAGATTTTGAAAGTTCTAAAATATTTACAGGCAAGGTTAATCGGAAAATGTGTTAATATTGTGAGGCCACTGCAAAACAATTGTCATTGGTGTACTTTGCATATATATCTATAGTGTACCTGGTTGAAATAGGTTTAAAACTTTCAAACCATCTAGATCTTAGAATATTTATTATTGCTTGTCAAATATTTCTTTTTCTTAGTGTTTCTACTATAAAATGTCATGTGCATCAGAAATGTCAACTACTAATGCCCAAAACACAGAATAATGTTTTTTTTTTTGCAGGGGATTGCATGGTTGCTCTAACCTGAGTAAGGGACAAGTCTCCCAAAAGAATGGAATCTCTGTTGTCACACACTTAGGGGTCATAGCAGCAGCGATGTCCTATGGAAAACTGTAATTAAAATTGTGTTCATCAGCATCTAGTGCTTTAGGCTACTGATGCTCAAGGAATTTCCCATCATCCACCTGTACTTTTCCAGTGGGCACTACGGAGAAGTTATAAATCAGTCCCTCATAGGGTAAGCCAAATGCAGCTTTACTGATGCTGTGGTTGGAAATATCAGCAGTGTAACAGTCCTAAGGCCCCATTAAATATATACCACAATAAAACAAAAAAGTACTGTATCCTGTTTTTCTTGATTGATGGTTAAAAAGGAAAGACATAGAACTGGCATTCTGAGTACAATACATGATTTAATTAATTTATTTTTTAACGGATGTACAAAATCTATTTTGGTAAACAACTTTCTGTCACATCTTCTTATGCTCGCTGACAGTACAACTCCACAACGAGGCTTCCTTTGTTTTGTGGCTAAAGTTGCATCCTTGGTAGTAACAGCTGCTTGCAGCATGCCATATTTAGTTTCAGAAAATCACCCCTAGAAAAGTACAAGCGCAGTGGTATTTGTTTATTGTAATATATTTGAGTCAAAATATGAGTGGTGTATAACTAAAAAGTTTTATTAACGTTATCCTGTCGTATGCTATAATAATCTGGCTTTATTTATTCATTCATTCATTCCAAGCCTGATTGTATATTTTTATGGGAATAGATGTCTGAATTAACCATATTTCTCTGAATGCACAGTATTATACTGAGTTATTAAACCTCTCTTTTGCAAAATGAGATTCCTTGAAAAATGAGGAGCTTTTGTGGAAGAGTGATGAGGTATTTTTGATAAGTAAATAATTTCTTTATCTGTAAGTGCAGGTTTCAGACATCAGTATAGATTCAAATTCTATCAAAATTCTTTTCTGTAGTTTAATTTATTTCTGGTGGTATGCTAGCTTTAATCCATGTTAGTTTGTTCACTGGTAAAGAAGACATATAATTGCATAACTCAGAACCTATCTTGGGCATTGTGCCTTGTCAAACGTGAAAGTAAGCATATATTGCAAAGATCGGAAAATCGCAACAACTCCTCGTATAAAAGTGCTGAATCATATCTGTATGAGTTATATTAGAAAGATTATGGCAGGCATGGCTTTTGATGTTATACGCAAACTTCCACTTATTATATCATGTGTCCTACTTAGCAAATAATGTACCAAAGAACTATGCATAGTTCACAAAACATGTCTTATTGTCAGTGAATTTCTATGAGTTAGAATAAGTACCAATTTCCTTTTTTTAACTTTATTTTTAAAGTTCTGTGACAGGTTGAAGGATTAATAGAATATAAAGAAGGAAACAAAACAATTTGTAGATCCTTTGGGTGTAATCAGATATGAACATTTAAAGGGTATGTTGATTGTACTAATTTTATGCTAATCCTGGAATGTGAGAAGGGCATACATATAATCACTTTGTTATATACCGGCATCTAAGGATTAAAGGAAGTGTTCTTCGTTTTGAAATTTGACAATATATTCACATTCATTTCCTTCATACATACAGACTTTTTTATGTACTCAGTTTGTGGCATTTCTGTTATGTTTTTATCATATTTAGTATACTGGAGAAGCATGCAAGACGCATGCGAAAGCGCTCATTCATTCTTGTTTTATCGATTGGAATAAAATAATTTATATATATTTTTTTGAAGAATTCAGTGTTCTCGTGGTGTGTCCTGATAGTTTTGTTGTGTAATATTTAGTATACTATCATTTTATCATGGTCTCATAATTGAATACTAGGCTTTTGACTTATTGATGCCTTTTTAAGTCCAGCCACACTTCCCAACAAACGCTGATATAGATTGATTCCCAAAGGTTTTGTGTGAGTATATAAACTTGGGCATGGGTGGCCAAGCATTAACAAGCTTACTGTTTTTCCCTGATAGAGGCATAGGTGCTAGACCAGGGATATCTTTATGGTTTCCAATACAATGATCCAAGTTTCACTTCAATAAGTGCATAAACGAACTCTACTTCAGATGGGTGGGAAGCCTGTTCCAGATAAGGGACAGCCTCTGCAACACACATCTGTCCCCCTAACATGTCCTATTTATGTTGCATGCAAGGTTTAGGTTCTTGGATCAGGTGTTCTTGATTCTATTTATTTTGCTGAGGTGCAGTAGGTTCCTTAGGGCTGGATTACAGGATGCTTTGTATGCCATGCATAGATTGTCTCTCAGTAACCTGTAGGAGACTGAATATAAGGAAAAGGCTCAGAGGCATTTTGAATAGGACTTGTTTCCACACATGTATTCTTTACTCCTGCCTGTACGTTATGCAACACAGAATGATTTTCTCACTACAGTAGACCCAGGATGGTGCATCACCAAATCACTGTCCACATACATTCTCAGATGCCTGAGCACAGAGTCTACTCTTTGGGGTGTACTTTCAATGTAGTATTTGCTGGAGTGACTGTCTTTCCGAACGATACTTATCGCACTTTTTTGGCAATGAGTTTTAGACCACGATTCTGACACCAGTTATTAGGCTGCATCAGGCCTTCTCAAAAGATATTTGTGTCTTGGGAGTATTCAATGACTGCACCCAGTTTGCAATCATCTGAAAACTTGGTCAGCCAGAGGCCCTTGACACTAGCCTTGGCCTCAAAAAAGTTGACAGGAGTGGCTTGAACACTGAACCCTGAGGCACCCCACTAGTAACTGGCCTTTTTCAGAAGGTAGAATCACTTATTCCAACTTCTGGGATCCTGTCTGGAAGCAAGCTGTCTATGCAGTGGGTGGTGTATGCGTTTATTCCTAGTTTAAAGAGCTTTTTTACAGTGTCTGAGTAGACTATTCTGTCATATGCCTTGGCTAGGTCAAGGTAGGCAATATGCACATTTTGCCCTTATCCTTTGCTTTGTTGACTTTCTCAAAGAAGTCCACCAGGATGAGAATGCAAGACCTGCCTTGAAAAAGTCACACTGATAAGGGTCCAGTGCCTGTAGGTTACCTATATCATCACTTAGGGTATCCATGATTATATTCTCATAACTTTGCATGTCAGGCTAGCCAGGCTTATGAGCTGGAAATTCCCTAGTTCTGTGGATGGCCTGACCTTGTTCAGTGGGATAATTATTGCAGTTCTCTATTCATTTGGCACAAAACTTGATAAGAGACTTTAGTTACATAGTGATTCAACTAGGCCCAATAGTTCATGAATGTTGCTATTAGGGAGTCATCCTGGGATAGTATTGGAGCGCACTGATGCAGTGTCCTTGGTCTTGGAGAGCACCTTGAGTGCCTACCTTTTAGTGATATTTGGATGAATTATTGATGTGGATATTTCCTGAAGGGCATCCTATGGGGATGGGGAGAATGTATGTGTGTGTGTGTGTGGGGGGGGGGGGGTTAAGCTGGAGCTGCATTTGTCATTCAAGAGGTTTGCTATGTCTCTGTATAGGTAGTAACATTTACAATTAATTTGACACATTCCTGTGTATTGCCTTTGAGGTTGTGGAGATAGCTGAAGAAAGCCTTGTGATTGTCCTTGGCCTTAGAGGCGAATTTTCCCCTAAATTTGGTCTTGATAGACTTGATTAGCCACCTGGGTTGGTTTTCTAGGTAGATGTTAGATTTTTTTTCTTGTCTTGCTGGGCATTACACCTCCTAATTTTTGCCATGAATCTCTTCCTTATGTTATACTACCTACTTGTGTTGGTTTTCCACTGGGGTGGCTTGCTTTTTTGAGTTGATTGTGTACTTAATCTAGATAGGCATGGCTGTCTCTATGCAGCTTTTAATATGATTAGATTGGATTTCTGTGAATGATTACACATAGGCAGTAGTGGTATTCTCAGGATTTGGGGTGGGGTCATTTAGTAGTAGAAAGTTTGCCCTAGAATAATTCCTAAAAGTTGCAGGGTTAACCAGTATCCCTGGTTTTACCTTTACTTCAAAGGAGACAGTTGTATGGTCCATCCTGACCAGCAAGGACATTACACAAGAGAGGATGCTTTGTTCCACCATGTTTGTAAGAGCCAGGTTGAAGATCTTTTCACAAGTAATGGGTGTACGGACTAACTGGTCCAAAGTGTTTGCATTTACAAAGTCCAGGAATCTCTGGGCCTGCATGTTAGAGTTCATGTAGGACTGCCAGTTTATATTGGGGTAGATAGGTCACCCATGACATGGTTGGAAATAGGTTAAGCAGCAGGACAAATCCTGTAACTGTGTAAGAAACAAAGAGAAAATTATAAACAGTTTTTGACTTATCCATCCACTGTTTCAGCCAAGGCAATTGAAAAGCCTATAAAGACAGTTCTATATAAAATAATATGATGTCATTCTTTCTGAAACAACGTGCACTTTTTCCTACATCAGAGGTATCAGCAATTATTTTTTTCTTGTGTCTTTCCAGCTTGGCCCTGGTATTGCCATCCTACAGTTTCAATTACATCGAAGCCAAACTAGATGACATGACACAGGCTAGATGTAAGTATCAGATAGAAGTAGTTCTCTTCTCAACTTTGTAACATTTTTGAAGAGGAAAAAAAATAGAACAACTCTTGCCTGATGTTAGTGCCCTGAGACATGCAGTAGACCAAATATCATGTAGAGATGGCCTAACCAGAGTTGTGACAATGATTCTAGAAAAGTCATGTAAGCATGCATTGGCAGAAGTACTGCATGCTTCACTATCTCCCTTTGTACCACATGCCCTTTGCAAGAACTCTTAGAATCATTGCTTGGCTGCATCCCTTTTACTGTAATGATAAAAATGTGTTACTTGTTACATTTTCCATAAAATTCATTAAATTGTATTGCATGCATATTTACATCTATTTTAATAATTGCAAAAGATTAAATTAGTATTGTCCAGCAACTAGTGAAGCACATTGAAAAAATATTTTATGGTCTGCTTGCTTTCTTGGTTAAATTCTATGGGCAGTATTTTGGACTTAGTTAATTGTATACAAAGGATGAGCTGTCTGCATTGTGTTATTGATTCCTTGGATTGCATATTTCCAACTGATTACTTGTCTGCAAAACTCATTTGTTCTACTAACTAGCCAAAATATTTTGTTTAACATCAAAGTACAGTGTTTCTGACATCTGTATCTGTTGGGGAATGCTGAACATTACAGAATGCAATCTGCTGCCCCAAAATGTAATATTCATGTTGATATCTTTAGGATAAAAACCAGCACAGAGTAAAAGTGTTAGTCTTTCAACCAGAATGATTAAAAATCTGTAGTTAGGACAGTAAGTTTCAAAAACAGATTTTTTTATTTTTCTTCCTGTGCACTTGTCACAAGTAACAGTGAAGTAACTAAAATAAATACATTTGAACAAGGGATTAGATACACTGCTTAAAATTCTTCTTGCTTACACAAGTCTTCTAATGGTTTGTCCAAGTTTAGGTAGCAGTAGTATTAAGCTGACAAGACTAGACCACACGTCTAGATCAGTGGCAGCGGTCTCCAGATCAGCTTATGATATCCACAGGCATTCGAAGCAGGCTTACAGATATAATCTCTTCAACATGTAGTCATTTTTTGGCTTCCCCCCCATGGGTAGTGCAATAAACCAAACTCACAAGGTGAGCAAACCTCTTCAACTGACACTTAGTAACTCAGAAGAATAGTTGCTCTAATCCATGGTCTTACCAGAATGCTGTTCCTTACTCTCACACAAAGAGAGTGAGCCCCCCTACCCTTCAAAGGAGTCCTATTTCTGCTGCATGCATGTGCAGTCTCCTTCTTGCATTTACTGTTCAAAGCTCACAACTGTCATTTGACTGAGAGTGTTTCATCCTGTGACTCAGTTCTCAGCTTGCCACCACAGTCCGATACAACACCTACAGTGCTGCTCTCACAACACCCTTATGCCGACCAGTCTCCTGATACCCTCTACCTTCTCATGGACACAACACCTGAGGATACTTAAAATCCACTACCTGAGGCCCCTGCTCACCATTCACCTGCATGAAGCTATCCACTCTTTCCCAGGAGTGAACCATGATCTCTGATATGAAGGTGCTGATTTACATCCCAAAAATATCACACTTAATATTGAACTGTGCCTTTGCAGGGTAGAGCTCAGACGTATGGCTAAGAGGACATCATCAGCAGCAAACAACAAATATGCAGCTCACATCTTCAAATAGTGGATATTTTTTAGAACTTGTGTATATCTTGATATCCTGTCCTTGAAAAATCACAAAAATGAGGGGGCAGGGTACACTTTTACAGAGATCTACCCTCAACTTGAATGTATTCAGCTTTGTGTCAAAAATGCATACACAAATCTTATTCCTCAAATAAATGGACAAAATAATCCACAACAATGACACTTCCCATAAGTCATTTTGGTGCACATGGTCATATACTGCTTTAAGTCCAAAAAAGACCTACAGACAATATGGTATACCTCTCAACTTCCTAATGCAAGAAATCTTGACAAGTCAAAGATAAAGGGGTAACAAAGGCCAAAAAGTAGGGTCACATTTTAAATATTGTGCTCATAAACTTTAAAAGTTGCTAGAATAACAGTTTTTATGTTAACTTACATTTTCTGAAGAATGTGAAGTCTAAAACTCAAATACCTGTTATTATTTCAAGACATTTCAATGGTTTGCCAGAAAACCACAAACTTTATTCGGAACAGACTAAAAAATGAGATAAAAATCAGGATGTTATGCAAAAATCTGGATAGTTGAGAGGTATGCATTACGGGCAAACTTTCATGTCTCTGTAGTATTTGTACAGGTCAGAGTTGATTCAGTGTTCTCTAGGCAGAATGGAATCCATATTGTTCCTCCTAATCTAGAGACTGGATTACTGGATAAACCCATTTTTCCAGCTTCCTGGATTAAGTTTCACAAATATGTTGAGGGGTACAATCCCACTCTAATTGTAACATAACATCATATCCACTTCTCTGAAAATGTGAACTACTATCTCATTTTGTCAGTCCAGTGACGGTGTCCCAGTCTTTCATCTGACACTGAATAAGCATATTAAACACAAAACCCATGCAATGTGCAGCTTTCTTAGCATTTCCATCCATATTTCATCTGCCCCTGCAACCTTGCCTCTGTAGAATCGTTTAATTATTGCAGTCACCTGTCCTACAGAAATGGATCCAGTCACACCACCTGTCAATGGCACTAGACATATCAACTGTCCCTGTTTTGGAGGACGATTCCTATTTTGAGGCCTGATTTTCCCCTGGATATGATGTTCTTGTTTTTAGAGGTATGTCTGTTGTTTCAGCCATGATTTATCCCTTGACGCAATTTTCTGAATACTACCGTCATCACACATGATTTTTGAAGCTGTCTAGTACACAAAACACACACAACATGACCAACGCAGTAGTGGGACCAATAATTTAAAGAAAAAGAAGGCACATCTTGTATCTCCCTTTTACAATAGCAAAAATAAATGACCTTGTGTGTTAGAATTTTGCAGAATAGTTCATTAAAATCTACAGATTTTAGACTCTCAATTTGATAATGTGCTTATATTTTTCTATAATATTGTGTCACTCTGTTTTTTGAACATGTTGTTTGGTGCTCAAACTATATGCTAATTAGCTGTTCAGATGTTTGGTTAGATGCCTTTACTTTTCAAGGGCCTGTGTTCCTGTTTTCAATTTCTGCAGGATGAGAGGTAGTGCACAATTGCACTTCTGTTATATGTGACTAACAGTGAATGCCGCATTAAAAATAAATAAATGTACACATGGTCACATACCCCAGCAATTCTGTGCTTTAGGCACAGGTGGCTCATACGCTATGGTACTTGTAACTCGTAGATGTCACTCAATGTAACTGCATACTCTTCAAACATCCTGCACTCTAGCCAAAGCACAAGTTTTCTTAGACTCATAACATGCTGCAATATAGCAGAAACCTCCTGTTTGTTTCAAAAATGTGTGCTAAAAGTCTTGTGATGTTGTAGCTTGTGTCACTTTGCACATTGGATGCCTTATTGTATGACAGAGCAATGTTGACCCTTACCCACTGTTTAACATACTAAAAAAATATGGATGTATTTTAATCCTTGCATTGAAAGACCCCATTGAGTCAAGTAATGCTGCCACAGAGGAGAATATCCATTACTTGTGGACATGTTATTTGTATTCTGTACTTAACAGTATTTATATCATTCTATAAATCAAACTAATAGGATCTGTATAATTAAGGTAATTAAGGTAAGCAATCTGCTGGAAAAATGCAATCTTTGTTGACTTTTTGATTGGTTTTCATTGCTTCATGAGTATAGTATATTTGTTTCATCGGAGGAAGCACTAAGGTTGAATTGTAGAACACAGCCAATAGTTGTTCTAAGGCCCAATCAATACCACTGTTATTATTGGTTCTTATCTTCCCAGGTCTTCACAGTGATACAAAAAGGACTGACATTATTTCTAAGTGCAATTGTTTTCAATAATAAAGAATATGTTGCACTGTGACATTGCATTATGCACTGAAATCACAAGGTAGTAAAATGAAGGCAGCCCTTCTCCTGTTTGTTTACAGATGTCATTTCTAAGATATATTGCAAATCCTCAATGATATGCTCCTTCATTGGCAGCTCTATGGTGCAGAGGGATAAAGTCATGGCTATACCTGAGTTAACCCAGATATGGTCAACAGCCTTGGAGCTGGACCAGGAGTAATGGGCATAAGTGGCCAACACTGGCTTGTCCATTTTGGTAGGGAGAGAGTTCATTTAGTTTGGTCAATAGACTTACCTGCAGAGGAAGATGTGGAATTGTTCTCTTCCTCACTCTGTATAAGTACTCAAGAGCATAAGTCCATCCAAGGAAAGCTTTTAGGCTAGACAATCATTGTAGGTTTGCAGAAGTGCAAACCTGCCTTGAGTTGCTTCATAGGCATTCAGCCATTCTTGTTGGGTAAGAGGAGATGGTTCGCTTATCCACAGGATACTGTACTTCCTGACTCTCTCCTCCTGACATCCTCTGTTGAAGGGAGAACCAGTGGAATGAAAGGAACTATTAGGGAAGTGGCTCAAAAGTGATGTGGAATGGTGAGACCAAATAAAGCACTTATATGCATTAACAGTTAAGCATGCAAACATGCACATAAAAACACATCTGTAAAATAGAGGCATGCATGCATACTTTCATTTTTACATGGAAACTCGTCTTCTTTCCACACTACTGTTTTGCAAAACTTAACCTTTGCTGATACACAATATTTTTATTCATGGCACTCATCGAATAAAATATTTGTTGTAACCCCTGTCACTTTACCCTGTTTTTTCTGTCTTCCTGCTTTCTCTTTCTGATGGAATTCTACAGCAAAAAAGAAACTGAAAGAGGGCAAGTATTTTCTAATATTGCACAGTTTCCTTTCTGTGGACTGACTCTTGTGTACTGTTCCTGCTGGAAATTTACCTCTGTTTTCTTCATCCTTTTCTACCTTCCATTTTAGTTCTTTGACGAACACATATCACAGTTATACAAAGTGCATTTTTTGTTGTTTTTTATTTCTATTATTTATTTATTTGTTTGTTTAATTATTTAATCATTTATTTAATTAGTAATATGTTAATTATGTTGCCATTTATTTAAAAGCAAAATCAATATTTATTTGACAGATATAGTGGTTGATAAAGTAACTTATGTTGTTTGCACCCTTGATGTTATCTCAGAAGCTTTAGGAACAGAAGGTATTACATGAAAATAACCATATTTTTGTCCATACAAAGTGTACCAGTGATTTTAGCAAAAGCTCTCTCTGTTCAACAAGCAGTCAGTAAATACAAAAGAAAACAAAATCTACTGTGGTTGCAGAAAGCAAATCATATTTTAATTTGTTTTTTATTTACAGAGAATTTGCCCTAAACATTGACTTGCACCAGCACTGTTTTAAAATATGTTTTAAGGCGTTCCATCTGTTGACTTAGGCTACTTAGAAATACCTGTTGAATTTACGATGACATTCACATGTCATAGTATGGTTATTTCAGATACTGATTGATGGTGACAGTTTGCCGAACTTGCCTATTTTAGGGAATATCTGATATCCACTGAGGTAGAAACATTTTTATATTCAATGAGTGCTAACAGCACAGTAGTTAGTAGTGCAGCCTCTAAACTCTGGGCTTCCGACTTCGAATCTTGGCTGGTGTGTCTTTTGGGCAGAGTCTTCATATCCATATTGTGTTCAGCTGGATATTCACAAGGTGCTTCAGTTCCTCTCTTCCATAACTAAAGGATGGGTTGTACATGATCTGCTGAGTAGCTGCTCATGGGTGTAAATGAGAGAGTGTGTGTGTGTGTGTGTGTGTGTGTGTGTGTGTGTGTGTGTGTGTTCATGTGTGTGTGCTTGTATGTGCGTGTGCATGAGTGTATGCCCGTGCGTGTGTGTGTGTGTGCACACATGTGCGCTCCCGCGCATGTGTTGTGTGTGTGTGTGTGTGTGTGTGTGTGTGTGTGTGTGTGTGTGTGTGTGAGACATGTGCATGTGCCTGTGTGCATATATGTGTGTGTGTGTGTGTGTGTGTGTTTGTGTGTTTGTCCATGTGTGTGTGCTTGTATGTGCGTGTGTGCGAGTGTATGCCCGTGCGTGTGTGTGTGCGAATGTGTGCTCCCGCACGTGTGTTTTTGTGTGTGTGTGTGTGTGTGTGACATGTGAATGTGCTTGTGTGCATATGTGTGTGTGTGTGCATGTGTGTGTGCTTGTATGTGCGTGTGCGTGAGTGTATGCCCGTGCGTGTGTGTGTGTGTGTGTGTGTGTGCGCATGTGTGCTCCCGCACGTGTGTTTTGTGTGTGTGTGTGTGTGTGTGTGTGTGACATGTGCATGTGCTTGTGTGCATGTGTGTGTGTGTGTGTGTGTGTGTGTGTGTGTGTGTGTGTGTGTGTGTGTGTGTGTGTGTGTGCGCATGTATGGGATGCTATGGACTGTTGCTCCACTGAGGACTAATTATTCTACCTTTTTAGGCAGTAACACTGAATTGGATTAAGCAGGTAAATAGAGAGTGTATGACTGAGTAAATGAATTAATGAATAAATGTATGAATGATGTGCTGTACATGATGACTGAAAAAAGGATGAAAATGTTATGAAATTTCTAAAATGTATATCTGTTCCCTGGTAACTAGGCTAGTGCTGGTATCACCATATAAAGTTATGGAGCAGATGAAAAAAGCTCCTTGTTTTATGCAAAATCAGTTTAATTATTCAGAAACATGTTTAAATAAGTTACAAGAATACTTTTTTTTCTTAGCCAATACATCTAAGAGAAACCTTTGGCTAATAAGTTAATATTTTTTCTCTTATGCCTCAATGCATCTTTATAAATATTACACATTTCTGTGTACATTTAGCATCAGATTGCTTTAATGCAGTTAAAAGGGATCCCTGCAGCTGCTCAAGGCCCAGCTACTCAAATTCCAGGAATTCACAGCCATGGACTCGAATGGTTGTACTCTAAACTGACCACCTGCATTTGAACACAAAAGTAAATTCATCCACACAGTTGTCCCACCATCTGATCATAGCCTAGGAGATGAATGGAAGCAATTGATTGCTGCAGAGCAGATAAGTGGACAAAGGGAACAGAGAGTGGGATGTTGGGTTTAAAGAAGGGGACAGGGAGTGTAGTGCATGGTTTAGGGTTAGGCACAGAGATAGGGAGATTAGGTTTAGGGAGCAATCCTAAATGGAAGGGATAATGGGATTTTAGATTTAGAGAGCAAGCCAGAATGGGAGTGCAAAGGATATGGGTTTTGGGAGCTTTCAGGAATTTAGGTATAGGAAGAGGAAGGGGAGTTTAGGTTTTGTCAGGAATGGGAGAGTTTAGAGTTAAGCACTGGGTAGGAATTTTTATTGTTAGGGTCAGGGTTCTGGTAGGGATAGTTAGCATTACAGGGAAGGAGCTATTTGAAGTTAGAGGACTTGCTGAAATGAAAGAGTGGTAGCAGGGAAATGTGTCTCGAGTAAATGTGCCGCACGCAACTGTAATACACCCAGTTAAAAATACTCATTGAATTCTGAGTCCAGCTTGCTCTTATTCGACATTAAGGCAGGCTCAAAAGTAATGTGGATCATGGTGTAAGTCCTATCATTTTAGCAAAAGGCAGCATATGAGTTGCAGTATCACACTGTGATAACAATTGCATAGTACTGTATAACTTTAGGAACTTGCAAATTATCACAATTTATTCTTTAAAATTCCTGACCATAGTGCTCAGTCAGATTGCTAATACCATCAAGTCCCATTTCTTCACACCAGGTAGAATGAAAGTAGTCTTGCAAATCAACTAAAGAAAGACTAAGCTATTTTCTGTGAGAGCAATCTCCTTACACAGGGACTCTACTGTTTATTATCAGATTGTTTGATGGTCAGAATGGCAGACCTGAAAGGTCTTCTGCATTATTCAGGGTTTAAATGTTCTAGGTTCAAATAACTGTGCATTGATTTGACAAAATGTAATTAATCATATAGGATGCCCTCACATCCCTGCTGCAAGGTATTGACATCTGCACTGATTTACTTTTCATAATTAAGTTTAAAGTCAATCAGCCTCCAGCCATGTCAAGCCCTCAATCCATCTATACTCATGTGTGTTTGACCTAACTCTAAACTTGCCACTGCCCCTAACCCCAACTCTGCACATGACCTTACAAAACACTCTTTCTTTAACATATTTAAAGTATGCCTGATCGTATTTTTGAATTTTATTTTTATTCGTTTTTTATATATGTTTAAAAGCCTTGGATTTTCCTTTATCAGTTGGTAAAACTGGGATTTTTTCAATATTATTTTATCTCATGCATCAGGGTTCTGGCTTTTTCTGCATGTCTATATGTGTGTGTAGAGAGAGAGAGAGAGAGAGAGAGAATGAGATAGAGTGACAGAAAGAATCCATCCCTCCATCCATCCTCAACCCCTTTTCTCCATTTTGCATGAATGAGAGAGAATATGAACAATAAATCAAGTTTCTATCAGTGCCAAAAGGACTACAGAAATATTGGCCAAAGATAAGTGATCAACTGAAAATAAAGCTACATAATCCAGTGATGAAGGCAACATGAAGACAATAAATTTAAATGATTTATCTACTTACTATTTATTTTTGTTTGTTAACCACGATAGCCAGATGGAGTAATGTCCATTTCAGCTGATCTATATAGAGTAAATCTCCAAAACCATAATTAAAAAGTATAGTAAATATATTAAATATGGTTAGGAAATAAAAGACAACATGCAGTATGCAAAATCCCATATGAACTATAGCTTTTATGCAAGATGCAGTCATAAAACTAAGCAAGTGGCATTTGCAGTTCTGCAATGTACAATGACAAATGAAAGCACAAAATGACAGGTAGGGGAGCACAGCAATGCAGAGTGATCAACAGGAACACCACTGCAAGCGAGCACACTGAAGATACTATGACTTTTCCTCTTATAAACTGGAAAAGGGGTAAATAGGAATGCAAACAAGTAGAAAAGCAAAGTATAGCAACTGGAAGAAAATGAAAAAAATCATATGTAATTAATATGGTATGGATGGTAGTTTGGGGAAAAAGTTTGTTTTTTTAAAGATGATACAGCCATATTTTCATTAATATAAGTGAAGAGAAGTTGGGGAAGGTATAGAGGAATGGCTTTAGGTGAGATACATACAAAAGAGCAGGTACAGGTAGACAAACATGGACCACATACACAGGCAGATGGTGGGGGTTAAAGGTAGTCAAACATGCAGCATATACACAGACAGATGGGGGAGGGTCAATGGGGTGTAGGTCCTTCTTATTCAAGAATGATGACACTGTCAGAGTCATTAATGCAATTAAATATCTGGATTGTACATGCTTGAATATATGGATACAATACAAAGAGTAGACAAGTTGTGTTAAGACTAGACAATGCACAAGATATGAGGAAAGACACAGAAAGACGTGGTAACACTAAGAAAGGTAGTTGGGCTGCTGGCGTGGTTGACTGCCAGGTCAGCTCAGAGTACAACATACTTAAGCATTACACACCTGAGTAACCCATAGGTTCATAGGTAGGTATTAGGCTATCCGCCCTGGGACCTATACAAGCTCAGCCAAAAAGGTACCCTGGCTTTTGCCACCCAAGAAAATTATTTTCCTATGCCACTGTCAAGCAGAGCCACAGAGGTGATCCCCGAGGTGAATTTCCTATTTCCCATCCAATCGTCAAGATTTTTCTTGAAGAGTGCTAATGAGGAGCTTTGTTTGTTATAGATAGGTAGTTCAGCATCATTTGCTGCACTAAGAGCCCAGTGATTAGGGCCCACTGGTGAAGCAGCTCCCTACTCCCCACTCCATTGTCCATGTTCCCACTACAGGTGTCCAGTTGCCGGTGCACCTCTGCAGCCACCAGCCTTTGCACCAGCCCCTGGCTTGCTGTTGGAAGATATAGCAAACCTACTTGCTGACAAATTCAGCTCCATCTTTACCCCTTTCTCCCCCTCAACCTTTTGTCAGGAAATACCATAAAATATAACTCCTCCTTCTGTCACTAGGGAACAGGTCATAGGGCATCTGTTTGAGCCTCTTGATCCTCTTGGTGAGATACTTTTGGGGTCTTTCCAGTTGCTGCAGATGTCGGGTAAGGTACTTCCCAAACGGGGAATTGTACTCAATTATGGGCCTGATAAGTGATGAGTAGAGGGGCACAATGACCTCTCTTGATCTAGATGTGAACCCTTTCATGATAAGGTGAGCTATATAGAAGGTCTTTCTAACCACTTTGGCAATGTGATTGTCAAAGGAGAGATTGCTATCTACTTGGGTCCCCAAGTCCCTAATTACTTCTTCCGCACTTAATGGATTACCACCTATGTGGTAATTTGTGGGCACTTTATTTTTCCCAAAGGGGACGACTATGCACTTTTTGGCATTTAGCTTTAGGCCATGGCTCTGGCACCAGTTATCCGTCTCTGTGAGACCCTTTTGGAGGATGTTTTTGTCAGCCGGAGAGTCGATTATGGCACCCAGCTTGTAGTCATCTGCGAACTTGGTCAGCCATAGTCCACCTGTGTTAGCCTGTACCTTGGAGAAATATATACCGAACAAGAGAGGCCCCAGGACTGAGCCTTGTGGGATGCCAGTTGTAACTGGTTTAGAGTCTGACATGGCACCTGCTATTCTGACCATGTGGGTTCTATCCTTGAGCCAGTTTGCAACCCATCTTGTGACATAGGGGTTGATATTTAAGCGGGTGAGCTTATTTATGATGCCCGAGTGGGGTATTGTGTTGAAGGCTTTTGCGAGGTCCAGGTAGGCTGTGTGGACTACCTTCCCTTCATCTATGGCTTTGGTAACTATTTCAAAGAAGTCAACCAGGTTCAAGAGGCAAGATTTGCCCTTAACAAAGCCGAATTGGGTAGGATCCAGTGTCTGGAGGTTCCCAATGTCTTTGTTTATGACATCCATGATGATATGCTCCATAGCTTTGCAGACCAGGCTAGTCAGGCTTATAGGGCAAAAGTTTCCGGGGTATGTTGTGGCACCACCTTTGTGGAGTGGGACCACTGTTGCTGTATGCCATTCCTTGGGTACATATCCTGAAGTAAGGCTGAGACTGAACAGTGACTTTATATGATGGTTTAGTTCTTCTTGGAGCTTGTGTAAGACACAGCCCAGGACACCATCTGGTCCCATTGAGCCTGTGTTTTTTTGCTTTGGAGAGGGCAGCTCTGTGATCTCAGGAAGGCTACACTCTGTTGGGATATACATTTGCTCTTTTGGGGGGGAAGGGGGGAGAAGTTTGCACTGAACCTTTCTGCCAGGATGTTGGCAATGTCTGTGGGTTCAGTGTATTTTTTGTCATTTTGCACTAACTCAGAGCATATCTGGGAGTTGCCTCCCAGGTTTCTGACATAACTAAAGAAGGCATTGTGATTAACTTTAGTGTCTTGTGCAATTTTTCTTTCAAAGCTCGCCTTAGATGATTTTATGAGAGATCGTAGTTTCTTGCTAGTACTGATCAGTGACGCCTTCCCTTTCTTGGGATTTTGCTCTGTCATGTAGTAGCTTTCTCCTTCTGTTGTATAGCTTATTTATGGCTGGGGTCCACCAGACAGGTCTCCTGCCTTTGGAGGAGTGAGGCTTGGTTTTATTTGGGATAGCATGCTCCATGCATTCCTGTAGGTGTCCATAGAATGCTTTTGTAAAGGATTCTGCATTTTGGGCCATATTTTCCACTGGTCCAGGGGCTTTGAAGGATTCCACCTCAGTTTTGAGAAGTGTGAAGTTTGCTTTTGAGAAGTTCTTCACCATGGTTTCCTTGGCTAGGGGTGGGGACGGAATATGAATGTCCAGTGAGATTTGTTTATGGTCTGATCTTACCAATGAGGGCTATACCTCTGGTGTGGAACATAGAGACCCCATGTTGGTGATGACCAGATCCAATATGTTTTCCCCTCTTGTGGGAGTGGTGACCAGTTGTTCCATAGCATTTAAGTTTATAAATTCTAGGAACCATTGGATGAGGATGTTTGGGCTTGAGTAGTTTTCCCAATCGATGTTTGGGTAGTTGAAGTCACCCAATATAATAGTGTTTGGAGAGACCTTCATATTCTCCAGTGTTCTCAGGAAAGCCGAGTGAGGTTCCTGTGTTTGGGAGGGTGGTCTGTAGCAGGCTACAAACTGAAAGGCAGTTTTGCCCACTGTTAGTTGCACATGGATGGTCTCTGATGCTTCGTGCAGTGCCACTAACATGAAGGTGTGGGTATCTTTGATAAATATGGATACTTCCCCTCCTTTTGTGGTTCGGTCTGAGTTTTGGGGTCGGAAAGCATGGTATGAGGTATAACCTGCTAGTGCTGGGGTGCTCTTGAAAGCCTTAAACCAGGTTTCTGTTACTGCACAAATATTGATATTCTGCATACTGAGGAGAGTCTCGGGTGCATGCATCTTGAGGTTTAGACTTCTGGCATTGAGCAGCATTACCCTTAGTTTTTTTTTCTTTGTGTTGTCTATGGGGGTGGGTTTGTCTTTGAGAAGGTCACCAATGCAAGCTGAGGGAAAAATTATTCACTTTGCTTACCTTGACCTGGCCAAGGCATTTGACACAATACCCACCTTGGCATTATTGAAAACCTCAAGAGGTTAGGTACAAACCTGTATGTCACCCAGTGGATAGCCAACTGTCTCACAGACAGGACTCAGGAAGTTAGAATTGGGGAGTCCACCACTACAGTGAGGCCAGTCACAAGTGAATTCCCCACGGATGAGTCTTTGGACCGCTCCTTTTTGGCATTTACTTCTCTGAAGTCAAGGTCAATGTCAATGGTCTCTGGGTGACTAAATTTCCAGATGATTGCAAGTTAGGCAATGTCATTTTATCCCACACTAACATAAATGTTCTCCAGGAAGGGCTGACACAGACAACAGGTGTCAGAGCCATGGAGTAAAACTAAATTCCAAGAAAGGCATAATAGTATCCTTCGGGAAGTCATTCACCTCTGGTAACTATCATATTGACACACACCCCATAGAGCTGACCCAGTAGTCAGAGACTTAGAGTGACAGAAAGAATCCATCCCTCCATCCATCCTCAACCCCTTTTTCCCATTTTGCATGAATGAGAGAGAATGACGGTAGTTTAATATAAAGGCAAAGGTATGTTTACTTGAATGCTAAGGCTATTGAATGTGTTTCATTGCAGGTTCATGTATGATGTGGAACCTGCTTGTTTTCTAGGAGTTGGGGCTGCAAGCTTGCTCCACCTAGAGTCACTTGTGTGTGTATGCGTTTGGAAAGTTCTATGGTTTATGTTCTGGTGGCATTAGTGTCCTGAAGTTTCCAGTTTGAAGTTGTGGATGCAGTCTGTCCAGCAGGTCATTTATTTGTAGATAAATGTTGCTGTTGTGTTTTCATTACTTGCAAGTAGAACTGTGTGTGTTGCTTTGTTTAGTGAAACTACCAGCAGTTGAATTGTCTTTGGAAGAATTTCATAGAATTATTTGACATTTTGATGTAATATTCAGTCATTTTTTGAAGAAGAAATGGGTCTTGTTGAATGGTTATACCAAGCAATATAACCAAAACTATATAAATATGTAACCTCAGTTCATCAATATCACACTGAAAGCTTTTGAATATCATATAATCTAAACAATCTCTTCCAATACTACTTTTATCACAAGCATTTCCTTACAACATAGGCATACTTTGTTTAAATTGCTGCAATGTCAGAGACAGGAGTTTTTGGTTTTACATAACAGTTAAGTACCCCCTAACTCTTGAGGTGGCCCACATACAGTTAATATACTTAAAGTAACAAAGGTGTGTTTGTCTATGCATGTATTGGGGATGGGGATCTGTGGTGCTTCTTTACAGCAAAAGCATTTGTACTTTAGTTTTCATTGTATAGGGGGACCATCTTCTCTGGTACCAGGCTATATCTGTGAAGACTACGTAATTGAAAACAGTATCAGGAAGCACATAGTCAAAATACATCAAACACCAACGCTAAAAACAAAGTACTTGTTTAAAATGCATGAAACTTAAATATACATCTCATTTCTGACAATTTCTGTTGAGGTGTTCAACCTGTGACATCTCCAGCAAAAGGAAAAATACTTAATAAGTCTTAAGTTTAACCATAGCTCTTACTCTAAACTTAAACCTAATAATACAACCCTAAAAAAGCAATAAACTCAAGTCTGAGATAGATGACAGCTCTGACCCTAAGTCCCTAAATTCTGCAAATTCTGCACACTAATGTTTTCATCCAAATGACCTTTTGATGTATGCAATATTAGAGCAAAGTATTTGATGAAACATCCTTTAATTAACATTATTATTTTATTTTACTAGCCACTTGCATACTGTTTTGAATCTTTGACACTTCCCTGACAACCACATCACTGATTGTAGATTCCTTGAGGCCACATAAACAAAAAGTGCTATGGTCAAACCCAATCTTTAAATAATATATAGATCAAAAGAAAAAGAAAACATAGAGCTCAACTACAAATGCAGTTCTAAGCATTTCAATATAATCCCCTTCTAGGCATAACATCCCCATCAACCAATAAACCTAAGCCTGAACATAACTTTAATCCTAATCTTAACCTAATCTTATCCTAAAACAAGACCTTAAATCTAACCCCAACCTAGATTTCAGATCTAAGCCCAAGGTCACAAAGAGTTCTACATATCCTACAAAGTTGCCCAACCAAGAATATATTCATTCTTTCATGGCAAGGTCAGCAAAGCTAAGTTTGACCAAGCAGTCTCATTAAAACAGTTTTTGATAATATTGTTCTCAAATATCTGTTCCACTTCCTTTTTGTAATAGCCAAATAAACAACATAATGATGGTAGATCTTTGCTAATAGCCTGAAAAAATACAAATTGCAA
Source organism: Protopterus annectens (assembly GCF_019279795.1). Classification (NCBI taxonomy): domain Eukaryota; kingdom Metazoa; phylum Chordata; order Ceratodontiformes; family Protopteridae; genus Protopterus; species Protopterus annectens. The sequence goes on from NC_056745.1 coordinate 849,227,162, forward strand.
TAAGATATTAAATGCAGAGCAGGCTGAAGGTGATCAGATAAAGTGTGTGTCTTGGGTAACTATATACCTTGGCATTTTATCCCTTTCTAGTAGAACTGGCATAGGCTATGCTTCTTAACAACTCAGATTAAAACTTAAACAATAGAGTCAGTTTCATTTATGCTCATTTTTTTTCTGTTAATGCAAATACTCACACAAGAAAAATGCCTTAAGTCAGAGTGAGTTTCACTTTTAGAGCTCAGCATTTTGCATCTCTTTATTTATTATCAGAATACAAAGCAATCCCATGCAAAGTATATATTTAATATTGCATTTTTAAAGAGGCTTAGAGCTGTTTATTAGATCAATCTTATTTACATACCCCCAAGGGCTATTACATTCAGACAAATATGGCAATAATGGTTATGAGACAAGCTAGGTTTTCATATTAGGATTTTTGTAGTAAAGTCTGTGTTAATTTCTGCATTTATACTGTTTGATGCAAGAGAGCATATCTTTGAATTCTGTATTGAAACAACATAAAACCAGTGTAGGATGCCCTAAATGGTTTTATGAAGCATAGTGTTATAGCTCATTTAATGTTGTTTCATGGAAAAAAAATTTTTGCACACCACTGATTTAATTTTCAGTTTACCAGTATATTACAGCAAAACTAAACATAAAGCTGAAACAAAAATGATTTTCAACTAACAGAATTCTTGTTTTTATAGTTTTGGAGTCGCTGAAGCCTGAAAGATTTGACGAAACTGGATATACAATAATAGCACAGAGGTAAGATGGATTCCACACTGCAGATATGAAACAGCATCCCAGATATAAATCTCAGCAGAGATTTGTAGCTATTAAAGCATGTATGCAGGGAAAGTTTTGACTGTGAGAATAAACTTGATTGATTATAATTACTACTACTTTTCTCATATTTCTGAAATAACTTATTTACTTGCACTGCACACACACATATGTGTGTGTATATGTGTGTGTGTGTGTGTGTGTGTGTGTGTGTGTGTGTGTGTGTGTGTGTGTGTATGCTCGTGCATGGTGTGTGTGTATATATGAATATATTACACGTGTGTGTATAGAAATACAAACACACACACACACACACACACACACACACACACACACACACACACATATGATGTGCATTAATCTGTGTGTGTATGTGCATTTTACTCATATGTATGTCATTTTGTGAGATATCATAGGAAAGTCCATTTAGAAGTGCAGCAACATTTCAGCCAAAATACATTTTTGAAAAAAAAATGTAGTGCCACATATCTGAAGATGTTTACTAATGTATGTGAGTAATTTAAACAGATATATGTATCATATCCATGATAAATGATTGCAAATATAGAACAGATTATTTTTATGAAAAAATAATTATTTTCTATTGGGGATGCTGTTCACATATTACAAATAATATAACAAAGATCTTGATTTCTCATTAAGTATTTCATTAATGTTGCATACATCATTTTGTTGCACACATCATTTTGGTATACATTTGCACAGAATACAAGTACTTTTCTTGTGTACCTTTAGGTTGTCACCATTTTATTTTATTTTACAATTTAGTAACTCAGTAGACATGCTGTCTGCTGATCCTTTTCAGTCATGACCTGTGTAAAACTCTTTTAACAGGATTACTAATTATTAATTAATATATAATCCAATTTATAATGCCATCTGAAAAACAAATCTTATTTTAAAACTGACTCTAATTAAATATTTACAAAATATACAGGTGGAAACATTCCTATACATAATTTCCTGATAGTATAAAACTCCCAACTAGCAAGCAAATGTACTTTTATTCATTTTGCATGTGCTGCCTGTCATTTTTTTTTTTGAATGTTTGAAGATTTTCACTATTTTTTATGTCAGTTTGTAGCTGGTTTCATATAGCTGGTCCCATTCAAGAGAGGGTTTTTATGCTACTCCCAGTCTCATTCTAAGTCTGACCAATGTGATTGTCCTTTCTTGGCTGTCCTAAAGGAGTAACTTTATTCTCTGATTAGGAATAACAGTATAAATGATGGACAACAGCCAAGATGTAGAATTTCATAAATCAGAGTATTAAGGAAAAGGTGTCCCAATTAGCGAGCTTTCATAAAGTGCAATGGTAACAATTTCTGTTTAAAAGTTCTGGAGATTTAGTAGTCCTGTTCCAAACCATGTAATATGACCCATATACCTCAATTGATATACGTCGGTAAGTATCTGTGTCTGTGTTACTTTCAGTAACATTGGTTGCTTTCATATTAAAACATAGGCGCAGTGATGGAAAAGGACATGTGTGATAGTTGTTAAAGATTTAAATGGACTGTTCCTTGTAGACATTTTGCAGCCACATCACTAAACAAGGACACAGACAATATGCTTGCACAGTTTAGAATAGGGATATTAAAACAAAGTGTCATGCTCCGAATAAATATTCAGAGAGATGGCAAAATTATGCCCATTAATTTCCACACAGAATAGCCAGAAATCAGCACTGAGCTCTATCTGAGTCATGTGGCAATAAAGTATAATAGCATATCAGCATGTATAGATATCTTTTGCATTTGAAAAGAAAGAAATACATACAGAGATATAAAAAAGTTGCAGATTTTACATAGCATATCTAAAGGTCAGTACTGAACACCAGACCTTGAAACATTAACCGTAGTAAAAGTTGTTTGAAATATAAGTTTCACATTTCAATTTTTTAACCAGTGCTATGAAGCGTCATGCTATCAAAACATCTCTCTGTCAGTGTTCTTACCTTCTGAATACACTTCTTGTTAATTAATTCTCGGTGGTGTGTCCTGTGGTGACTACCTGTCATTACCTGTGATGCCTCTAATATGCATGTGTTAACTGGGAGGGTGTTTTGAGCTTGTTTTTCGTGTGCTGATAAATGTATTTGATTCAGCTTCAAAAAAGGACAGACCTCTTCAGGTAATGTCTTATATGACATTAACATTTAGAATGACTGCCTGCGAGGAGCCCTGTATAGTTTTTGCGTCCTAATACTGTGTGTTTCATATATATATATATATATAGTGAAATAAGAAAGACCTTTATGATCACTGACTGTGCTGCACTACATGTGTTTTAGTATTTTATGTACATATTTGTAAGTTCCTGTAATACACAAGGAGCAAAATATCTCAAATCTTAATGGAAAACTGGCAGTCTGGAATTTGTTGCAGAGGGTTAAGAAAATGAGCTGTCATTCCTATGGCATAGGGTTTGATTCATCTAGCCTCAATTTGCATACTGTGTGACCATGAGCAAGCCAGTTAACCATATATTGCTCTTGCGTCACCCCTGAAAGTGTACAGTGGGCTTACCTTGATAGCAGGTAGTATTATTATTAAACTATGGATGTGTGGAGGCCCTTCCTAAATTCTCTCACATTTACTTTGCTATCTTTTCACTCCAATGCAGCATATCTTTTGGGTCTAGTATGCTATGGAAGACTCTTGCAATTAAAAGAAAAACTTAGCTTACTCTGACCTTTAGCATTAGTGTCACTAACATCATGAATATACAGAGACACATAACAGACCACTTCATTATTTGTTTCTTGGAAGTGATTTACTTTCCTCATGGGCATGGCATTTTTTCTAAGATGATTTATAGCAGATTCTTCATACTTTGTGCATTTGCGTGCTTTTTGTCTGAAATAGTAATAAATGATGTGAATTCTGAAACCCTGATACCCAGTGTATAAAAATAATAGTAGTTATGGTGGATCATCGTAAAGGAAATACAAGCTTCAGAAGTACATAATTTACAGTCATGTGTGCATGATAGCAAATTTAAATCATGTAAAATGGATTGCAGTATCCAAATACCATGAAATATTGTTCTGGTACACCAAAAAGGAGATTAAGTATACCAAATATGTGATATTTATAAAACAACAGTGCTGTTCTTTGGGCTTATATCTTTGGACTCATATAAGAGAAGGCTATAGTATCACACCACTGAGTCATACTAGTTATTGCAGTTGCATTTAATGTTACCACATGTGATGATGTATCCTAGTGACCTCTGTATAATGCTACAATAACACATTCAGATATACAAATCCAACACTGGCATCTTTTGTTTACAGCTGTAGATGATTGTTACATCTGTCGGTGTAGATATTGTATGTAACACAGATCAAATCAGCTTTTATGCACTTCTGCTATAGAATATAAGACATCCAGAGAGGGAAAGATGCATGAATACAAGACCAGCAATTTTTATAGATTTTATTTAAATGGTACAATTAACAAAATCTTAATTTAGACACCATTTTGCTTTTTAATATATATATTTTTTATCTCAGCTTGTTTCTTATTTTGTTAACAGCATTTTAATGTACATGCAGTGGAGGGGACTGCTTTTTGGGGGAGTGCTTTTCTCCCTTTGTCCCTTTAGAAAATAGACTTAACCATTATGGTTAATTTGTCAGCAAATTGTAATATTTGTATTTATTTATTTATTTTACATTTATTTACTGGGAAAGTCCGACTGGTCATGTATCCAATTTTCAGCAGAGGCCTGGGAAGAAAAGCTCCACAAAGATTAGTACAGCTTCTTCTTCTTCTTCCAGCCTTTGCCAGTTCGGGGTCGCTACAGTGGATCACCTGTCCACTCATGATTGGCAGTGGAGTTTTACGGTATCAAGTTGCCAGCCCAACCTTCCACAGAAGGCACACAAAGATTAGTACACCAAATATGTACTGTACTTTATTAATATGTGTTTTGTATTTACTGTATTTGCTCCACAAAGATTAGTAGAGCAAATACAGTAAATACAAAACATGTTAATAAAGTACAGTACAGACAGAAAGTTAATAAGGTACAGTTTTAAGGCCAAGAAAGGAGCAAAAAGTAAATATACTATACGGAGCACGGTGTGTTACAATAAACAATACAGTTGAAAGGACATTTTGTTCAGTCATTTGGTTACATTCACCAGTGGCTAGTACAGTAAACACACATCGATTGAGTGAGAAAATATAAAGGAGTTGTTGCAAGCCTTCATAGAAGGTTAAGGTATGATATGATCTAATTAAATGAAGCTACCAGGGTCAGAACAATTACATAACCAAGAACTATGTAAATGGGACCGTAGGAGTTTTTTTTTAATTATTTTTTTCACTGGTCCTAATATATATGTGGATGATATTAGATGCTTTTGCAATAGAAGTAGAAAACAAGGAGTCCCCAGAGCTATTGTTGCTTTTGCTTGCGTCAGCCAGTGCTTTATTGGTGGATCTTAATAGATGTTTTTCAGAGTAGATGTTAGATAGACCTTGAAGACCAGGAACTCTATTGGGATAATATAGAATACAGTGGGATATTGTAAGCTGGTTATATGTATGCAGGTTGGGTAATTCTAGCCAGGATAGTTGCTTGATTGCTAAGCAGTGATGTGTCCTAAAGGGCGACTCAGTAGCAAACCTAGCTATTTTATTGTAGCAGGTGTTTAGTTTGTTAAAGTCTGCTTTGTTTAGGTTGATGAGTATGTGTGAGACGTAGAGGAGTGTGGATAGTAGGTGGGTCCTTGTGATGGTGGCTTTACTGTCATTGGTGAGGTACTTTCTTTACTGTCTGTGCAATGTGCATGTCAAATTTCATGTTGTGATCTGTAATAAGCCCTAGATGTTTGATGTGTTGTACAGGTTTGATAGGGTGTTATTGGTTGAGAATATTGTAAATGTTGGTATGGGGTCTAAGGCTCTAGTGGGATAGAATATCATTAGCTGTGTTTTATTGGGGATAAATATTATTTCAGAGTTGGCTAACCAGGTTTCAACAGTGGTAAAAGAATCCTGTGTCAATTCCTGGATTTGAGGGAGTGATGGGGCAGAATAGATTAGAGTAGAATCATCAGCGTACTGGACTAGAGTGGCATGCTGGGTAGCTTTGTGGAGTTGGTTGGTGAATATATTGAAAAGAAGAGGTCCAAGAATAGATCCTAGGGGGACCCTAGGGTGACAGGTAGGAAGTAGATAAGGAGTTTTTCCATTTTACTGCTTGTTGGTGGTTGGCTAGATAGTCTTAAAACCACTAGTGTGGAGTGGCTGAGATTAAGATCAGAGACCACAGAAAGAAGTTTGGGATGGGAGACAGTATTGAAGTCCTAGGAGAGATGTAGGAATACAGTGGATACTAGGTTACCATTGTTTTGATGTTGGTTTACTCTGTTGGTAAAGCTAATAAGGGCTGTGGTAGTACTGTGGTTGGGATGGAATCCATGCTGGGTGTTGGTTAGCAGTTTATTATTATTATTTATTTATTTTACATTTGTTAACCGGGAATGTCCATCTGGATATGTGCCCTTTTTCAGAGGAGGTCCGGGGAGAAAAGCTCCAGAAAATCATACAATACTGCATAGACAGTACAGTGTATAGTTACAACATAAACATATTAGAAAAGCATTACGTTGAAATTATTCTAATATATAAAAAGTATTAGTTTTAAGCCATAAATAGTTATGCAGGAGATTGAGTAGGAATTTTTTATAAGACTATATACAACAGAGATGATCATGAGTCAAATATTTTCTTATGGGTTGTACTTAGTTCATTTTAGGGAGTTTTTAAGTAAGAGAGTATAGATAAGATGAGACATAAGTAATAGATAGAATGGAGTTTAGATATAGACATTAATGCTTAAGGAAAGGTTCTAGAGCAGAAGTGAGGGATGTAAGGGGGTAGTAGGAGTCTAACCTGGGCTATGGCAGGTACATAGCCAGGGGTTTGTAAGGTAGGTTTTTAGGAGTTTTTAAACTGTTTAGGTGAGGAGGCATCCATAAGTGGGATGGGTAGAGAGTTCCAGAGTTTGGAGATATAGAAGGAGAATAGAGCTTCACCTGCAGAATCTTTTACTTTGGTGAGTTGGAGGAGTAGATTGTTGTTTGAGGAAGGGATCTGGATGCTAAGTATGGTTGGATTAGGTTTTTAAGGGCTGTTTGTTTTTCTGGATGGTGGAGGATCTTATGGGCTATGGTTAGTTGTTTAAATTGAAGTAAGAGAGGGAGTTCTAGCCAGTCCAGTTGCCTGAGAGATTGACAGTAGTGGGATTTATAGTGGGTATTTGTGGCAAATTTGGAGAGTTTGTTATAGCAGGTTTCAAGCTTTGTGAAGTCGATTTTACGAAGGTTTGTTAGGATAGGGGATGCATATAAAAGTGTCGATAGAAGGTGTGTTCTAGTAATTGTACTTTTTGTATTTTTAGTTAGGTATATTTTATTCCTGTAAAGGAGACTAATTTTTTTGTGTAATTTTTTAATGGATTGATCTATGTGGACATCAAATTTCAGGTTATTATCAATAATAACAACTAGAAGTTTGGTATGGGGGGGTAGGAGTAATTGAGGTTTTGTTCTTAGACAAGATGTGAAAGTTTGCTGAGGGAGGAGGGTTTCTAGTAGGGTAGAAAAGCATAAGTTTAGTCTTATTGGGATTTAGTAAAAGTTGGGAGTTTGTTAGTTATGTTTCAACAGATGGGAATGTGTCTTGGGTGATAGATTGTAGGAAAGAGGCAGAGCAGATCAGAGTGGAGTCAGCATATTGAGTGATTCTGGCTTAGGGTTGCAGAGTGGAGGTGATTGGTAAATAGGAAGAAAAGAAGGTGACCAAGGATGGAGCCTTGGGGTACCCCTACGGTGACTGGTAGGAGGGGTGAGACGGATTCTTTCCAAAGGACATTTTGTTGTTGATTTAAGTAGCTTTAGGACCATGCTATAGCTGTGTTACTGAGGTTGTGGGAGGGCAGAATGTTTATGAGTTTGTGGTGATTGACCATGTCATTATGACAAGTTCAGGAATATTGCTGAGGTGATCTGGAAGTTGTTTCTGAGCTGATTTACACTGTTTGTGTAGGATAGAAGGGCTGTTGTGCTATGGGCAGGGTGAAAGCCATGTTGAGTGTGTGATAGGAGGTTGTGAGTTAATAGATAATCCATGAGTTGTGAGTGAATGACTCTTTCAAGGATTTTAGATAGGGGGAGAGGTGGCAATGGGGTGATAGCTAGTTGGTTCACAGGAGCTACTTCTTTTGTGTAAGGGTATGATGTGTAATATTTTCCAGACAGTGGGAACATAAGTCTCAGTGATGGATCTATTTATAAGTAGGGCTGTTGGGTGGCAGATTGCCACTGATGCTAGTTTTAGATAGTCTACAGGAATGTTATCGGCAGCTAAGGAAGTTGGTTTTAGTTTATCTAGTAGTTTTTGGATGTGATGGGTGGGGACTGGTTTTATTTTGAAGAGGTTATTGCAATTTTGTGGGGGGTATTGTGATTTGTTTCTGGGGGGTAGTTGTGTTATTTAGATTGTTTGCTAGAGATTGAATGGATTCTGTAAACTAGTTGTTGAACTGGGTGGCAATGCCTTCACAGCTGTCAGCTGTATTAGGTATAGGTGTGGTATTTTTACCTGGTTGTAACAGGTTGTTTACAGCTGCCCAGAACTTTTGTGGGTTATTTTGATGTTTGGTTTGGATGTTGTGGTAGAAGATAGTTTTGTCAGTTTTAATTAATTTCTTAGCTTTGTTTCTGAGTTCCAGGAAAAGATGTTTATTGGTGCTGGTTTTCTTCTTATGGAACTGTAACCAGGCCTTGTCCCTGTCTTTTGAGTACTGCTCTAGTTTCTTTAGTTAACCAGTGTGCATAGTTTGATTTTATTTGAATATTTCTAGTTGGTGCATGGGAGTTGAGAATCTCAAGGAAGGTGTTATTGAAGGACACTACTGCCTCATCTAGTGGTAGTAGTTTGAGATCGTCCCAAGAACAGTGTTTAAGATCAGAGATAAATTTGTCTGGATTAAATTGTTTTTTGCTCCTGATTGTGTGGTAAGTAGTTGGATGAGGTATTTGGTTTTGATTTCTTAAGAGAAATGTTGGGCAGTCGTCGCTTAGGTTATCAGTGAGGGTACCTGAGTGGGTTGCTAGGTGGGGGGAATTTATTAGTATCCAGTCCAGTATGGATTCACATTTAGAGGTTTTATCGGTCCTGGTTAGGGCTGAGATGATTTGGGCTTAGCCATACAGGTTGATGTGCAGAGTGGGATTTGGGGATTAACATAGAAGCCAGTCTATGTTAAAGTCCCCCATTAAGATAGTCTCCTGAGGGAGGGCTATAGTACACCATTGCAATAGGTTTTCCAGAGTGGAGATGCTATTACCTGGTGGGATGTATCCTCCTAATGTATTAAGGTATTTTTTGGGGTTGATGGTTAATTTGGCTATAATTAACTCGGTATTTGTGAGGTCTGGGGGAGAGGCATGCAAGAGTTCAACTGTTAGATGGTCTTTGTATAGGATGGCTACACCACATCCTTTTTTATCTGTTCTGTCTTTTCTTAGGATATTGTAACCTGGGGGCTGATTTCATTGTTGCTGATGTGTGGTTTTAGCCATATCTTGGTTAAAGTAACTATATCTGAGAAGTAGTGGGATAGTAGAGCATGTAAATTGTGGGTTTTATTGGCTAAACTATGAATATTAATGTTGAGGAGGAGAAGAGATGATTTTTTTCCTATGATGAATTACAGTAAGGTTATTTTGGGGGGTTGGGTAGTGTCACATGTGAATCTTTGGGGCATGGATGGGGTGGATGTTTCCTGCCAGTATTATTTGTTTGTGCTTGTGTTGAAGGAGCTTGATAGTTTTACTAAGAATCTTACAGAATCTAAGAGTGGTGGTGGACTTTATTAGTTGTGAAAGGAGTTTGATTGTGTGATGGTCGGTATTAGTTATGTACAAGAGAGCTGGGATAATAGGCCAGTGGTGAGTGTTCAGCAATAATGGTGCAGATGAGGTGTGGTGTAGTGCTGGTAATGAGTATATGAGAGTGGTCTCATATAAGGATAAATTGTATAGTAGGAGTAGAAGAGAGCTTAAAGTGAGGAAAGGTAGTGTGTGTTTAGAAGTCAGCATAGTGAGGAGTGTATTAGAGTTCTATGGAGTATTGTACATTATGGGTTACGGTATAGGTAGTGGCAGTTGTTCATAGATGGGACAGGTGAAAGTAAAAATGATGCAGGATTGGTTGAAAGGTTGTAGGTGTGGCTATGGCTAAAAATAAATGTAAGTGTAGTAGGGGTGGGTGGAAATTGGGGGTAGGGTAGGGAAGCGGATTGGCCCAAGTGTAGCAAGGGTGAACGGAGTGAGTTAAATCCACCAGACTGGAGATTATTGGCGCTTTTACAAAAAACAATCAGCCCAAAGGCAGGCAGGTAGCTGTGGTGTGCTATGCCCTTCCTATACTTTTCAAGATACACATCCAGCAAGTTAGAGTTTTAATAATCAACTACCTTACAGTAAAGGTTTAACTTTTTCCTAGTTGTTAATATTTGCTGTTGGCCCTTAAGCTACTACTTGACAACACTGCTTGAAAGAACACTTTATGTCCTCTAGTCGGGAGCAATATAAGAGCAAATTATGGCAAGGTATGGTCCAGGTTCAGAAGCGAGGTTTAAAGGAGGGCTAGCGACTTGGTGGTGTGCACGCTGTTAGGAGCATATGTACAATATAACAGTTAATTGCTAAGTAGTTAATGAAATATATTTGCAAGTTAGATAGAATTAACATACACTGTAGCTGGGTTAGGCACTTTGACTTATTTGGGTGGACTCCTTATTGGGAGTGTGGTTGGATGCAGGATATGTGCCATTCACAGTGACAGTAACTGGAAAGGGAGAGAGAGAAACAACAAAAGCAGAAATTAGTGAGAGTGCAGTGGGAAGAGAGTGGATAAGGCAGCTAGTATTAAGGAAAAATAAAGCAGGTTAGAGAAGAGGGCAGGTTAAAGAAGGAGCTACTGAAAAGTTGAGAAAGACAGGTTTCTAATTTTAGGTAACAGGTTTACACAGCAGCTGTTCAAACATATACAGTACAAGCAACACATTCAATATCTACATTAAAACCTCACAGTATGCAGTAGGCAGTTGAATTGTATATGAAGTAGTGATACTACCAATAATAAATGAGCATACAACAGCCCCTGTTAACTTTCTTGCTGGTCACAACACCCGAAGCAGAAACACATACATTTCGCACGTAGCTATGATAAGTAGCTTTTAGGGAAAATGAATTCAGTGCAGCTTCCACTAAAACCATAGGCTTCAAGAAGCAGAGCAAATGTAACTAACTTTAAGTATCTAGTACTCTACTTTAGAAAAGAGACCCCATTTACATCAGGTGAACCCAGTAACTATAGGGAACTTATTTACAACAATGTCAAGTTCAGAAAAGAGTAACCCAGAAGAATCTGGAGTAATCCTAGTACATTTACAGGCTAAGCATGATGATTATTAATTTATACATTAATAACATTGTACATATCCTTACTTGCGTGCATACTTCACCAGACCACTTGTTACCCCTGTTTGTAGGATGTCAAGATTTACAAATGGCACCAGGGATTATACTACCCTAAGTAATCTTTGATATGATGTGCACAGGTGGGGGAGGAATTCCTAGTAATGTGAAACCACCACGCGGGAGATTGCTGGCATTTCTACAAAAAAAAAAATCAGCCCCAAAGGCAGGCAGGTAGCTGTAGTGGCTATGTCCTTCCTATACTTTTTGAGGTACAATACCAGCAAGTTAGAGTTTTTATAATCAACTACCTTACACTAAAATGTTAACTTTTTCCTAGTTGTTAATATTTGCTGCTGGCCCTTAAGCTACTACTTGCGAGCACTGCTTGAAAGAACACTTTACTTCCTCTAGTTGGGAGCAATATAAGGGCAGATTATGGCAAGGTATGGTCCAGGTTCAGAGGCGAGGTTTAAAGGGGGGCTAGCAAATGGGTGGTGTACATGCTGTTAGGAGCGTATACACAATATAACAGTTAATCATTAAGTAGTTACTGAAAAATATTTGCAAATTAGATAGAATTAGCATATACTGTAGCTATTAGTGAGGAGATTATTTGGGAATGTAAACATTTTTTGAGAATTTTAGATAAGGGGGGTAGAATGTCAACTGGATGGCAATTAGATAGTTCCACACAGTTACCTCCTTTGTGGAGTGGTATTATATGTTAAATTTTCCATAGAGAAGGAACACTTTGTTCTGATAAAGAGTGGTTAATGAGCATGGAGACTGGGTAAGAGATGGCTTAGGCTGCAATCTTTAGATATTCATCAGGTAATTTGTCAGTGGCCAGGGTTGTGGATTTAAGCCTATTTAGGTATTTATATATTGTGCTAGTAGGGACAAGCTGTAAGGAGAAGAGGTTTTGGTCTGCTGGTATGGAAGATAGGTTTGGGTGAAGTGGGATAGCTACTGTTGGTGAGGGCTTGGATGAATTTGATGAAGTATTCATTGAATTAGGTAGCAATATTATTGGTAGTGGTGTCAGAAAACACATTTGGGTGGGGGTGAAGTACTGGGCTATCCTTCTTGTAGGATTTTATTAATGACAGCCCAGAATTTTTGTGGGTTATTTTTGTGTTTGGTTTGAATGCCTATATAGTGTTTACTTTTTCTGTCCTAATTTGTTTTTGGCTTTATTCCTTAGTTCCTGATATGCCTGTCTATTAGTTTGAGTTTTATTTTGATGCCATGAGTTCCATGCTTGATTTCTTTGTTTAGTAGTAGACGGGTATATCTGGTCAGCCAGGGGGCATAGTTGGATTTAGTTCTGAAAGTTCTGATAGGGGCAAGATGATTTAGAATGTTTAGAAAAGTGTTATTTAAGTAGTCTATGGTACTTTCAAGGGCGAAAGATGAGAGTGGTTTCCAGTTGCATTGAGTTCTGATATGAAGTCATGGGTTTTGAAATTCTTTGTATACTGGATTTGTTGGCGGGTGGAGGATTTTAATGGATTCACTTGGTGTCTAATTATAAGTGTGGGAAGCTGGTCGCTGAGGGTGTCTGGGAGGGAGCCTGAGAGGTAGGATTGAGATGGTCTATTAATAAGGATCCAGTCTAGGATGGACTCTTTTTATTGATGCTTTATCTACCTGTGTTGTGGTTTTGATTAGTTGAGTGAAACCATGTAGGTTAATGTGGTTAGTGAGGTGGAGCAAGTTACAAGAGAACCAGTCGATATTAACATCACCTAGCATGATTGTTTCTTGGAGAAATCTTTGGGATGGCCAGTCTAGAATGGATTCTACTGTGTTAACCTTATTGCCAGGGGGTATATAGGTACCAATTTAATCTAAGTGTGCTTAGTGAACATAGTTTCTGCATTACTGAACTTGGGTTGTTTGGTGGCTAACAATTCAAAGGTCATGTTGTTTTTGAAGAGGAGAGCAATGCCTCTGCCTCTTTTGGATAATCTGTCTTGTCTAACAACATTGTAACCAGGTGGAACAAAGTTATTATTATTGTTTACTGGTTTTAGCCAGGTCGCTGTGAGGAGGACTATGTCAGGGGAGTAGAACGCCAGGGTAGTGTGTAGTGCTGGAGATTTTTTCAGCATGCTCCTTATGTTTATGTTGAGTATAAGGAGATCTGTTGATTTCCTATGGGAGGTTAAACTGTTACTTGTCTGATAACAGGGGGGTTGTCATTTTTTGTAGGGCCAGGATTTGGGAGCCCATCTCCACTAAGTATGATTCGGGATGCTATTTGGATTATAGTTTTTAGGTGTTTGATCACAGGTATGTTAGTATTTTGAGGAAATGTGGTTGTTTAGTTGTTATGGGGTTACTTTGAATGTGTCAAGGTCAAGATCTGAGATGTAGATGTGAAATATTACTGAGAAGGCTGGTTTATCTTGTGAATAGGTATGGCAGGTAGGGGATTTAGTCTAAAATCTGACTTGCCAGTGCAGTGGTATGAGGTTAAGTGTGAGGTGATGGCAAGGCTTATTATTAACGTAAAGGTTAGAGGCTACGATTTGCTCAGCAAAGTGTTGCTGTATTGTTGTGAAGTTTTAGTAGGTATCATTACAGGAGTGAGAAGGGATTAAGGTATGGCTATACTTTATGTAGGTTGTGGTTAGAGTGGGAGAATTAGTTAGGGGGTATTAGCCTGACAAGATAGTACAATTTTGATATTGTGTGAGTGAGGTGATGTGTAGTGAAGGTAGAAGATGTGGATTGAAGAGAGTGAGAAGAGGAGTAGCTATATAGAAATGAGGTTGGTGTGAGAGAGAGACTTAGGGATGTGGCTAGTTAGGCATAAAGATCAAGATCCTGTGGTGGGTAGGAATGGGGGTAGGGTAGGGGATTGGAGTGAGCTCTAGCATAGTGCAGGGCAAACAGAGTGGGAAAAGCCAAATTTCAGGTATGTGCAAGTAAAAACAATCAATTGCTCTGAGCTATTGGCTTCTTAATAGTAAATTTATTTGTCCAGTAAGCTGTAACACTTGTTATTTTATATATTAGTGAGATTGCCTTGATATGGGCAGCTGGAAGTCTAAATAAATGTATATAGTAAGAGGACTATGGTTAAATAGAACAATGAAAAAAGTGAAACAAAATGTTTTTACGTTGGAAAGGGAGTCTATAGGAAAGATATAAAATGCAAAAGATGTCTGATGACCAAATTGCTATAGGGACTACAGGAAAAACTATAAGCCAGTCCCATGTGCAAACTACTGTAATAATATTGGAGGAGGAAGAACTAGAGTAAAAAATCCCTGCTGCTGGCTGAGGTGTTTGTATTTAGCAAGTTAATAAAATACAGCTTTCAAAATAACCTTTATGTAGTGAAGCATACATATAATAGTGTTTGGTTCTTCGGGACAGCATAAAAGTAAAAGGAGCTGTAGCAGCGTCGCAAATTCTGGGAATGCACAGCAATGTAGGGCTAAGGAAAAGAGCAAGAGGGAAAGAGAATCGTAAGAAAAAACAGGAAGAAAAATAAACAGTAACTATGTAGAAGAGCAGTATCATCCACTTAAACACAGTAGCATTATTTGTAGACTATTATTTCAGTTGTAGGAATCAATATAATGCAACATATAAGAAATATGTATTACTGCAATATGTAAGAAATATGTATTACTGGCTACAACAAACAAGAAAAATAAACAGTAACTATGTAGCAGAGCAGTATAATCCACCAACTAAACACAGTAGTATTACTTGTAGACTATTATTTCAGTTGTAGGAATCAATATAATACAACATATAAGAAATATGTATTACTGCAATATGTAAGAAATATGTATTACTGGCTACAACAAACAAGAAAAATAAACAGTAACTATTTAGAAGAGCAGTATAATCCACTAACTAAACACAGTAGTATTATTTGTAGACTATTATTTCAGTTGTAGGAATCAATATAATGCAACATATAAGAAATATGTATTACTGCAATATGTAAGAAATATGTATTACTGGCTACAACAAACAAGAAAAATAAACAGTAACTATGTAGCAGAGCAGTATAATCCACTAACTAAACACAGTAGTATTACTTGTAGACTATTATTTCAGTTGTAGGAATCAGTATAATGCAACATATAAGAAATATGTATTACTGCAATATGTAAGAAATATGTATTACTGGCTACAACATACAAGAAAAACAGTAACTATGTAGCAGAGCAGTATAATCCACTAACTAAACACAGTAGTATTACTTGTAGACTATTATTTCAGTTGTAGGAATCAGTATAATTCAACATATAATAAATATGTATTACTGGCTACAACAAACAAGAAAAAGAAAAAAAGACAAACAATAAATTCATGCTGAAGCCAGGTTGTAGCAGGATGTTTGCTCTTCCTCTCTGGACCTAATCATTTCAGTTTTGAATCATAGTGAATGAATTGTAACTGCAGCTTTCAAATATGAGAGGCACATGTATGGAGTAAAACAAAGCTATTCACACCCACTCATTTGAACAGAAAAGTCAAGGTGGCAAAGTCAGATGGCTGTATACAGAGCAGTCAAATGAAGTTAACAAATGACAGTTCATTTTCCTTGGTGTGTATCAAAGAGGGAATATTGAACTTTCTGCTTTTCTCAGACAAATTCACACATTTCATTAAATAATTACATGCTAACCATAACAGATTCCGAAGTTCATTTCCTTTTTTTCTCATTAATTCTGCTTTTTATCTCACACATCACATCTGTCAGAGTTTAGTTGAGAAATAAACCACGTAAGTCTCAAAGGCATTAAAATATAACTTGTTTAGATTTTATTAGTCAAGGTAATTTGATGTATGTTATTTAATGTAATAACATCACAGATTTTGTTTTAAGCTGTGTTATGTCACATTAATTTGTATGTATTTATTTATTGAATACTATTTGTTGACTAAGTGGTCTGGTCTACTGATACTGTTCAACAATGAGACATGCACAAAAAGCATAAAATACATTAGGTTCATATTAATTAACAATATCATATATAGGATGAACATGGTAAAATTCAATACATAATAAGATGATTCAATGTGGATTGGGTAACATTAAGACATTCTAGTTGTAGAGCATTGAGAGAAGAGCAAATTATGAAAATTATAAAAATATACAAGTCAAGATATGTGTAAAATGTAGGGCAATCATTCATATAGTATGAAAACAGTTACTCCTATGCATATATGAAAGGTTCTTAAATGTATGCTATTATATATGATACAAAGTGGTGGGTTACCTAATGGTTGTTGTGGAAGCAGCTGATGGTAGATTCTGTTTTCTGTAAAGAGATGTTCTTTAAGTACATCTTTTGAAGCTTTTAATGGTTTGTAGGTTTTTGATGTCAGTAGGCAGGTGGTTTGGTGCAGGAGTCCCCAGTCTATGGAAGGCTGTCTTATCTACAGCAGTTTTAACTGGAAAGTGTTGTTGTTGTGTCATTCGGCTTATCCCGGTTAGGGGTTGCCACAGCGGAACTCCGGTCCGCTCATGTTTGGTAGTGGATTTTTACATGCCGAGTTACCAGCCCTGATGCACAACCTTCAACGAAGGCACACCCATTCACGCATGCCACCACACAGAAGATGCTCTAGCTGAGAATCGAACGCGACAATGTCTTGCTGTGAGGCGACAACGCTACCGCAGCACCACTACCGCGGATGTTTTAAATGGAAAGTGTACTAGAGAGAATTCATAAGGGTTGCCTTTCATTCTTAGATGGGCACAGTGACCTTTGCTTTAGATCCTTATAAATTAGATTAGAAGAAAAGTCGTTCTATGAGGCACTGAAAGTTACTTGGAAGTTTTTAGTGAATTGCAATGCTGCTAATAGTATGAATTTGCAGATTTTACTCTTAGCAGTCTGTATTCTGTGAGTATTGTGGGCTGAATGCATAATGAGAAAAAGAAGGCTATATTCCATTTTGGGAATTAAAATAGTTTTGGCAATAATCATGGTTTGGTGTTTGCTACATTTAGCACCACTCTTGGACTATTTACTGGTTTTTACATATTTTTATACGTAATTTCTTAGTCTGACCACATGGGATCTGGCATTTTGAAGTGATCCTAATTGTTTAGTGTGCCTCTAGGAATTCCACAATGCAGTGCTTGTCTATAAAAAATTACATCACGCAGGCCTCTTTCTTCCTAAAGATTCTGTCTCTGCATTGATTTTACATGCATACACCGCTATCTTTCAGTCAGTTTTAAGTAACATTTCATGCCGTTCAATGACTGCTTAAAATACAAACAGAGCAAATGCTACAGAACAGACTTTCAAAGTGCTTTTTACTGCTGCTTCTTTTTAAAATGGCTAAATTGCAGTCTTTTGTGAAGCTTGAATTGTACAAATTTGACTCATCTCCCATCCCCCTTCACACTTAACTTCCCTAGCTGTCAAAGTGCTATGGGTAATTTGAGCTGTTACCTGTTGTGATTGAGATTTGATGCATGTACTATTTCCTTGTTCTAGCCTTTACTTTCTGTATTGATAGGGGAAGGACTAGAGAGCTGTGACATTATAGGATGGTTAGGTTTTTAGGATGATGTCGATTTGGGGAGGGACGTGGTCTGAAAACTATCTGTATTCATTGGCCTTGATGATGTCAATGAATTGGAGACTGCAGCAAGCTTTTCCAGGGCTGGATAAAAGTTTTTTGAAAGTGAAACCTTCACAATACAGTAAGGTACTGTTCTAGTGGAGAGACACAGTTGATTTAAAGTATTTTAAATACTGCATTTTTATTTATTCATAGCAGGGACTGTAAACATGGAAATAAAGGACAGATAAGTTGAGCATTTAATAAGAGAATCCCTTTGTTATCCTTTAGATCATACCACAATCAGTTTTGTTTGAAGTAACTACTAGAACTGACACCCTCATAGGAATAAAAATTATAAAGCACTTTACCAAAGCTAACTACTGCCTACTAAGCGATGATATAAAAAGCTTCATACAACCTGCAGACCTACAGACATCAGTGACCACTATGCAGAAGTGTATGCAAATGCCTTGTACAAACACTTAAGCAACTGCATAAACTCTGCTATACCTGATGAGAACAAAACCAGGTCTTCCTGTAAAAACAAGCCACCATGGTAGACTTCAAGTATAAACAGATTATATAACAACATGAGGAAGCTGTTGTCTAAAAGCAAGAGGGATATCACTCTGCTGAGGAAGAGTTTCCTCCTAAGCCTACACAAAAAATAAGAAATCGTGTAATGTCTTCTAAAGCAAATTAAAAAACTAAAATCACAACCCTAGCCAATGATAATCATAAGGCATTCTTTAACTATGTTCAAAGTCTAAAAGGAATGCCTAGCTATGTGCTGAACTGGTTGTAGATGGGATCACTCATACTACACTGGAAGATATCACCAACCTGCTAGCTGACAGATTCAGTGCAAACTTCACCCCCCTATCCCCACCTTCCATGTTGCAAAGCATACCTGGCACCAGCCCTCTGCCTAGCATCTCTAGAGTACAGGTTATCTCTGCACTCACCAAGGCCAAAAACACGGCCTCAATAGGATGAGATTAAAGCCCATATTGTTTACTAAACAATGTAAAACAAGACCTAGCAGAACCACTTGGTGTTCTCTTTAATCATAACTTGAGAACTGACCATGTTCCTGCAGAATGGAGAACAGCAACAGTGTTCCTCCTGCACAAAGTGGAGGGCAACAACTGACCCAGGGAACTCATCATCATCATCATCATCCCTTTTTCCCATTTACATGGGGTTGCGGTATCGTATTAACCGTTGCCAACTCTCTCGATTCAGTGCCACTCTCCTGCCTTCTTCAACACTCATGCCTGACTGTCGCAGATCTTCTTTCACACAATCCATCCACCTCTTTGCTGGATGCCCTCGCTTCCTCTTACCTTCTTCCTGTCTGTCCCAAATCTCCCTCACCAGATTGTCTTCTGCTTTTCTACACATGTGCCCATACCATTGTAATCTGTTTTCTTTGATCTTTTCTGCAATTGGAGCTACTTTGGCTTCTGCTCTTATGTCCTCATTTCTTTGCCTGTCCCACAGTGTGCATCCTATCACCTTTCTCAGGCACTTCATTTCCATCACCTCTAGCTTCTTCAACTGTTCTGCCTTTACTGCCCAGGTTTTGTACCATACAGTAGTACTGGTCGCACCACTGTCTTATACACCTTACTTTTCAGCCTCTTTGGCATTCTTCTGTCATATACTACACCTGATACTCTATGCCAGTTGGCTGCAGCCCCTCTGATTCTAGCTTTGACCTCTTCATTCAGGCTACCCTTCTCCTCAACCACCCCTCCCAGATACTTGAAGCCGTTTACCTGTTCCACTATCTTCCCATCTCTCTATTCTCAGCTTCTTCTGATATCCCCAATCTGCTGCCATTACCACTGTCTTATCTGTGCTTAGTTTCATCCCATGTGCCTTCAGATTTGCATTCCATTCTCCTATCCTTTGCTGAAGTTCTAGATCAGTGTCTGCCTGTACTGCCACATCATCTGCATACAGTAGCTTTGTTGCTCTGACTCCTCTAACCTGTTTGCTGATGTAGTCCATTACCAGTATGAACAGCAGTGGGCTCAGAACTGAACCCTGGTGTACACCCACTCCCACTGGGAACCCCTCAGTGAGGCCAAACACTGTTCGTACTTGAGTCACTGGGTCCTTGTACATAGCCTGTACTAATTCTACCAATGTTTCTGGGACTTCAAACCACTGCAGTACTGCCCATATCAGCTTTCTTGGGACCTTGTCATATGCTTTCTCCAAGTCTAGGAAAGCCCTGTTTGACTCTCTCCTCTTCTCTAGTTTCTTCTCAAGTATCTGTCTCAATGCAAACATCGGGTCAATTGTGCTGCATCCTGATCTGAATCCGAACTGTTCATCTCCCATCTTACATTCTACTATTCTGCGTATCCATTTATCAATCACCCTCTCCAGAACTTTCATGCAATGTGGTAGGAGTTTGATGCCTCTGTACTGTCCACAGTTGTGGATGTCCCCTTTGTTCTTGTACACTGGCACAAGTATGCTTATTCTCCAGTCATCTGGAATATGCCTTTCTCTCCACACTGCAATTAGTACCCTCAGGAGCCATTTCTCCCCTAGCTCACCCAGCATCTTTATCATATCTGCTGTGACCTCATCTGAGCCTGCTGCTTTCCCTGCCTTCATTTTCCTTAGTGCTGCTCTTACTTCTTCTAAGCTGGGCTCCTCTTCTACTCTCATTGTAGGCTGTTTCTGGGGAAGTACCACTTCTGTGGGGTTTTCTTCATTCAGAAGCTGCTGGAAATACTCCTTCCATCTGCCTTTGATGTCCTGTGGGCTGGTAAGCAGGTTGTTGCTGGAATCCCTTATGAAGGGTGTCTGACTATCTTCTTTATCTTTCTGTCTTTGCCTTGCAACCTGGTATAGTTTCTTTGTGCCTTACTGAGTCACTTTCCAGAAGCTGATAGAGTGCCTCTGATGCCCTATTCTTTGCTATTGCAACTTCTTTCTTAGTTTCTTTGTTAGCCAACCAGTAGTCCTTCCTAGCTTGGTCAGTCTTTTCAATCTCCCACTTCTTCCTGCACTCCTTCTTTCTTTTGATTACTACCTGCACTTTTGCATTCCACCACCAGCTTTCCTTATGTACCTTATTTCCATACCTGGCTCGGCCACATATCTTTTCTGTAGTCCTAACACATGCTGTTTTTAGGCGCTGCCACTCTTCTTCAACTCCACCTATTTCCTCCTCTTCTTGGGGTGCTAGAGCCCTGAGTAATTCCTTGAACAGTTGTACTTTCTCTCCAGTCAACTTCCAGGTCTTCAGCCTGGTCTCTGTTGACCTTAGAGCCTTCTCTGACCACTGCTTGCAGCTGATTGTGGCAACTACTGGTTTATGCTGTGAACCGACTGTTTCACTGGGGATGACTTTGCAATCATGGATTCTACCCCAGTGCCTTTTCCTTACTAGGAGAAAGTCTACCTGAGTTTCATGTTGGCTACTCTTGTATGTGATCTTGTGACTGTCTCTCTTTCTGAACCATGTGTTGGCTACTATCAAGCCATTTGCCAGACAGAAGTCTAGAATGGCTTCTCCTTCTTTATTCCTATTGCTCCACCCATGTGGACCCAGGCAGTCCTCATATCCTGTTCTGTCTGTCCCGATATGTGCATTTAAGTCACCCGTTATCAACACCAATTCATGTTGTCCTGCTTTATCTAGTAGGTCCTGCAACTGCTGTCTGAATGCACTCTTTTCCTCACTATCACAACCCTGCTGTGGGGCATAGGCTGAGATTATGAATACTGTCCTATCATTACACTGGAGTCTGATTGCCATGAGTTTGTCATTAATTCTGATGATATCCCTCACTGACTTCTGAAGCCTCTGCCTCACCACAATTCCTACACCATTTCTAGCCTGTCCACCACCTGAGTAGTAGTGTCTGGATCCCAAGCCAAGTGGCTTTGTTGCACTGCCCTTCCATCTCGTCTTTTGGATACATTGGATGTCCAGCCTCCTCCATATCATCATGTCATCCACTTCTAAGCTGCGTCCTGTCAGTGAACCTACATTAAGCGTAGCAATTCTCAGTTCATGTTTGGCAGGTTGGTTGGTTTTTTGTCCAGCTTTCACTCAACAGAGCTATCCCAGATAACCCAGGCTGGGCAACTAGACACTGGCCAGCCAGTAGCCTATTGACCTAGGGCTGCTGGGCTTTTATGGTGGGCACACACTGGCCAATAGCGGCACATATACCCCTCCCACCATTAGCATGGGTCCCTGGCGTGGGTCAGAGAGTAGGCCGGGTCCTCAACCCACTTATCACCTGAAACTACCCATGCCCATTTCTTGGTGACAGTCAACATGATCGAATCACCTACAGCCATATTTTACACTATTGAGTGGCTAGCCCTGCCACGGCGTGCAGTTTGTGATCCGTGTTCTCCTATGACCCAGGGAACTACAGACCTATAAGTCTAACCAGCCTCATCTACAAGGCCATGGAAAGAATTATCATGGACTTTATCAAGAAGGACATAGGAGACCTCAAAATGTTGGATCCAACCCAGTTTGGCTTTGTTAAGGGTAGAGCATGCTTACTAAATCTGGTAGATTTCTTTGAGAATGTCAACAAAGCCATGGACTAAAGTAAGACAGTGCACACAGCCTATCTCAACCTTGCCAAGGCTTTCAACAAAATTCCCCACTCTGACATCATTAAGTAACTCACCCAGATAGGGATTAACCCTTACACTACTAGATGGGTAGCCAATTGGCTCACAGACAGAACACACTCTCAACATTTGTGACTGTATCTCTACCAGTATACCCATCACCAGTGGAGTACATCAGGGGTCTGTGCTGAGCCCCTTACTGTTTGGCATCTATTTCTCAGAAGTCTGGGCCAAAGTAGATGGCCTTTGCCTCACCAAGTTCACTGATGATTGCAAACTGGGAGCAGTCATTGAGACCCCAATGATGTTAACATATTAATTCTTCTTCTTTCGGCTTTTCCTGGTTAGGAGTTGCCACAGCAGATCACCTGTCCACTCATGATTGGCAGTGGAGTTTTATAGGGTCAAGTTGCCAGCTCAGTGCCCAACCTAAGGGATATGCACACACACACTCACACCTAGGGCCAATTAGGAGTGTCCAATCCACATACAGCATGTCTTTGGGATGTGGTAGGAAACTGGAGCACCTGGATGAAACCCACGCGAACACAGGGAGGACATGCAGACTTCGCACAGAAGGCACCCCAGCCGAAAATCAAACCGGAGAATCTCTTGCTGTGAGGTGGCAACGCTAACCACTACACCACTGCGGCCACCCGATATTAACATATTACAAGAAGGGCTATCACAAACAAATGATTGGTGCCAAAGAATATATTACAACAAGGGCTATCACAAACAAATGATTGCTGTCAAAGTCATGGTCTAAAACTAAATGCAAAAAAATGTATGATTGTTCCCTTTGGCAAAACTGAATTCCCTACAAATTACAATATTGACAGCACCCCCCTGAGTTTCAACCCAGTGGTGTGAGACTTGGGAACACAGGTTGATAGCAATGTGAGCTTTGACTAGCAAGTTTCCACAGTGGTAAGGAAAGCCTTCTATGTAGCACACCTCATAAGCAAGGGCAAAGCATCCAGGTCAATGGATGTTATAACTCCACTATACTCAACCCTCATCAGAACACTAATAGAGAATAATGCACCCTTTTGCATGTACTTCACCAGATATTTGCAGCAGCTGGAAAGATCTGAGATGTTTCTCACTAAGAAAATACATGAACTCCAAACCATGGCCTACGTGGACAGGCTGAAAACCCTATCACTTTACCCTGTATCTTATAAACTGCTGAGAGGTGACTCATGCCTGGCCTGTAGGGCGATCTCCAACCCTGCCCTAATGGATATGCTGCACATCTGTAAGTGAAATGGCACAAAGTCACTCGCTCTAGGGATCTCAGCCTAGCTTGTGACATTAACAGAGCATGCTGGAGAGACAAATATGTCTCCCAGAGACTGCCACATCTCTGGAATAGATTTCTTAATCACGTAAAACAGAGCTCCTCACTGACTGTATTCAAACACAACCTAGATAATTGGATGGGTGGCCGCAAATTCACCTATGGGGTGGCACCTATGTCCCTCGTAGAGAGGGGTGGCTGATGTTGATCAGAGACCTGCTCTGTTCATAAATTCATTTTGCAAATTATCCAAAAAGAACAAATAAAGATACTTGGGATTAACATGAGTAGGCTTGTAAAGGCTTTAGGGCCAGTTGACTAGTAACCTCCTATGAACCTATAAAAGTCCTATGAGCATTGGGTGAGTGGAGATGACTGACACCATAGCATACTTATAATTGAGCAAGGTCTTTATTAGTTACAAAGTCAGTAAATGTGTTAAAACAGAGAGTAGAGCAGTATGTCAGGCCTAAGTCCTATAGAATGATATAAATGGAGTGCATTAGGGTCATCAGTACCATGGCAAATATGTTGCATATTTTTCAGCTGACTGTAGAATATATATTATATGTGAAAATGTCTAAGTAAAACACTATTGTTAAAAATTGTATTATATGTCTAACAAAACTCGCAAAGTAAAAAAATCTATATATTAAGCCTAGGAACATGTGCTCAGTGACATTATATATCTTGCTGCTATTAAGATCTATTAAGAGAATAGGAGGGACAGTGGGTACTTTCTTGGCTAACGTGAAGACAGGGAGATTAGTATTCTTAGGGTTAATTAGTAGCTTGCTAGATGTGGACCAGGTGCATAACTGATTAAACTTGCCCTGTATCTTGTTTTCCAGATCACACATGAACCAGATTGCAGAAGCAAGTTTTGGTAGTTTTAGGAGGAGATCACTGGCAAAGATTTTCTGTAGTATCACACTAACTCATGGAAGAAATACTGCAACTTCCTTGCATGTCTTGCAAATAAAATAACAGCAAAGCTATAATATGAGCAATTGCTACTAAAGTGTGTTTTCTGAGACCTTTGAAGCAATTTACAAGTATACCTCTCAAACTCTTAGAGCAAGAAATCTGGGCAAAGCCATAAATAAAAGTGGGTCAAAGGACCAAAAGTAGGGACATGTTTTAAAGGACCAAAAGTAGGGACATGTTTTAAATATTGTTCTTACAAACTTAAAAGGTTTTGCATTACAATGAATTTTCTGAGGGGCATAAAGTCTGAAACTCAAATGTCTATCATTATTTTCTAACTTCAGTCTTTAATGATTTGCCACCAATTTAAGAGAAAATTACTATTTTATGAAAAACAGACCAAAAATATGAGGCAAAAATCTGGACATTCTGTGAAAATCTGTACAGTAGAGAGGTATGTTTCCAACATATTCAGAATAATTTCCTTTAGTCTTCTTTTTCCTATAAGATGGGATTACATTACTGCTTCTGTCATATGTGCAGTATTTAGTGAAGTATGTTCACTGTTGCAAGGATCTTGCTATGTCTTCTATTCTTTCTTTTACCATTTTGGCTAAGCATTGCATAAGCAGAATGTTGATTACATTCTTGTTTTTGTGGCAGTAGTAATTGTTAACCATATTATAAAGTTCTGTTCCAGTAGAAAATGAATACATCCTGGGAGACATTCAAAAAGCTCAGGAAGTCAGTGAGATGAAAAAAAAAGTTATATTGATATTGTCAGCCAGAATGTGATTTTAAGGTCATAAAATCATTTAATTAATGTATGGTAAGAAAAAAAGAAAGAAAAGTCAGCCAATGTAAGGCATGGGGTGATATTGTCAAATTCTATAAATTAATATGAACTAGATGTAGTGTGTGTGTGTGTGTGTGTGTGTGTGTGTGTGTGTGTGTGTGTGTGTGTGTGTGTGCATGCGTGCTGTGTGTGTGTGTGTGTGTGTGTGTGTGTGTGTGTGTGTGCGCGCGTGTGTGTGTGTTAGTTAATCGAAATAATGATAAAGACAGAGTCCAAACAATGAGTAAACAGAAAATGTAGAACATAATGAGAATGCAGCTCTAGATAACTTGCAAAGTGTAAGACAAAGAAAGGGGGACTGTGGAGGAAGAAAGAGTAAATGAAGTGAGCATCTTAGAGGATGTCATGCAAAAACCTGCAAAAAGAATTGTTCACAAATGGAGGTTTCACCCATTACAAAATGAAAATAAAGTAAGGGAAGTTAATGAAGGTCAAACTACCCCATCTTCACTCCCCACACACACACACACACACACACACACACTCTTGTCAACTTCATAATCACATAATTACAAACAAGGGGACATTTCCTAAAACAAAGGAGTCACTGCTATTATATTCTTCAAAATCACACCAGCAGTAATTTTTCTATTGAGAAACAATGATTGCCATTCTATTCTTCAGTGTACTTTGACTTGGGCACCTGACCCTTATGAAAAAGTAACTCTGGGGGTATGTAGAAAAATTGGGATTGCAAGCCTAAGCTACATCTTACAGCTTGGCTGGGTTTTTCTTGTAGTTTTACTGGATGGTTTGTCTGTGTGACCTTTCTACCCTTTGGTTTGGATGTTATTTGAGATATTTGGCAGATACCTTAATTTTTATGGGTATTAAATGGGTTAAACGTCCCTGTGTTTCTGATGTATAGCCAAATGATCCACTTATGCTGTGTTGACAAATTTACGCAAAAGTCCAAAACATGCATTTCCACAGCTAGTGGAGTTTGGTTTTATTGGTCTGGTTGTAGCCATAAAGAGTTAAGAAGCAAAATGTCATGAAGAAGCTGAAACACTTGATATCCTTAAGGGGTCATTTGCCTATATCCCATGGATCCATTAAGAGGAGGTTTATGGTACTACACAGTAAAAACTCCAGCTTGGCTGGGTTTTTCTTGCAGTTTTTACTGACCTTTTTCAGTGTGTCCTTTTTACCGTTTGATTTGGATGTTAGCTGGGATATTTGGCAAGCACCTTAATTTCTATGGGCATCAGCTAGGATTAAAGAGTGTGTGTGTGTGTGTGTGTGTGTGTGTGTGTGTGTGTGTGTGTGTGTGTGTGTGTGTGTGTGTGTGTGTGTGTGTGTGTGTGTCAGTGTGTCAGTGTCAGTGTGTCAGTGTGTCAGTGTCAGTGTGTGTGTCAGACCTCTCAACCAATTGGGGACAAATTTCAACAGAATCAGGGACTAGTCAAGAAAAAAATCAGGGACAATCAGGGACACTTTTAATATATTAGTGCTATTAACTTGAACTATTGACAGAATCAGAGCATATGAATGAATACACATGTTCTGAAGTAAAAGAAGTTTATAACTCTTAATTATTGTCATTGTTCATTATGGGTAATTCACCACCTTTCCTCCAAAAGTCACTAGTTTTAGGAGGGATTAAGAGGGACAGAGTTAAAATTTGAGTCAAAATTAGGGACGTCCCTGAAAATCAGGGACAGTTGAGAGGTATGGTGTGTGTGTGTGTGTGTGTGTGTGTGTGTGTGTGTGTGTGTGTGTGTGTGTGTGTGTGTGTGTGTGTGTGTGCACATGCATATATCTATGTTTTTTTGCTTATATAAATATATATATATATATATATATATATATATATATATATATATATATATATATATATATATATATATATATATATAGAGAGAGAGAGAGAGAGAGAAAGAGAGCGAGACAGACAGACATATGTGTGCATAAATGTTCATAATATAAACTTCGAGAAGTTTAACAGTTTGGCATCATTAACAGTAAAACAGGCCATGAGTCCAGCAGGGAAACAACACTTCAGGATAGGAAGAGAGCAGGGCACAAGTGGAGCATTTACACAATGACAAAAAGCAAATTCACAAGTGATGGACAGAAAAAAAAGTGCTTTGTTTTCACTTTCAGAAAAATAGCTGTAAGTTGCTATACATAACATTGTATTACAGGAGGATTCAAGACTGTCTATTACATTATCTATGTTAATATTTAAAGGTAGCTCATACTCTATGGATATTTACTTGACACTTTATTTAATGATTTTGCAGACCTGAATATTGAAATGAGTATCTCTAGATTCCTTGTTAAAGACTTCTTATTGCAATAGTAATAGCTGACTGCTTGCTTTGGAAGGTAATTGGGCAGCTATAAATTGGTATTGCATATTAATGTCACATTTCTGTATGCTTTAGTTATTGACCAAGGCTAGTTGAATAAAATTATGTATTTTAAATATGCTTCCAAATTACTTTTACTTGTCAAATTTGAATTCTACTTAACTTTGTTATATGAAAACAGTGTGGACTTTTTATTAGGATCTTTAATGTTTAGCCTGGCTGTTCCAGTAATGTGATTTCACACTGAAAAAGGATTGATAAAGCATTTCCTCTTGTGACTCATATCCTTCCCTTCCAGTTATATGTATATTAGTATCTTTCTTTCTCTGTCTCTCTCTCAATATATATAAATAAATATGCAAGATTATGTGTGAATGTCTAGTACATGGAATGACATTGATTACACTTGTTAAGCACATCCATAGTTCAACACGTGATCTTAACAGTGCTTAGAGTTACTTTACAAAAGCTTGTTAAGCATACCTAAGCACTGCTAACATTGCCCCCCTCCCCAACAAGGGATGAACAGCAGACAGTGCTGGCCCAATAAAAACAGCAGTGAAAGATAAAACAGCTTTTAAAAACTTTTAGAACTTCACTCTGCCACAGTTATAAACAGATTGTTGCAGGACAGTGTCATTTTAATGCTGTTAATTCAAAAAAGGGGCAATTCATTTATGTCTACTATCTGACAGCAGAACGTGGTTTACCAACTTTCACAAGCTTTTAAAACACTTTACTTTCTAATACTTCTTTTATTCTTTTATCTGTAACTGGTAGTATATGGATAAGAATAAGCTCCTTGCACTACAAAGAATTATAAACAGATCACCCATCATAGTCCTTTATCATATGTTCCTACGTGGATGCCAAGAGTCACCTCTCACGCTTCACTTTTGAAGTGAATTTCTTAACATCCGTGCCTTGAACACATAATAGAGACATTATAGCACTGGCAGTGATAGTATCTGTTTTTCCCAACCAATACATAATGGATCCCACATGCAATATGCTTTAGATCCAGTTATGTGTGTAGCACAACCCTTATCAAACTGTTATGTTTACTAAGTCCCTTCCAAATAACCTTTACTAAATAACTGTCATTCTTCTTATCTATTGTAGGTGATGTAGAGCTGAAATTATATTAAATGTACATAAGCAAAAATAATAAAAGCAAGTGTACCACATTCTACACATAATGTCTTTTTGCTGCTTATGTTATATCTACAAATTTTCTATAAGCTATTATTCTTCATTTTTCATGTTTCTTGATTTTAAGCAAATGTATATTTTGGCTAACTTATTTATTTCTAATAAATGTTCATTTCACTGTTTTGTTAGTATCAGTGGCTATTATTTATTGAAATAATGCTACCACTGGTTATTACCATCATGTTGCTGCAGTATGGTAACCGCTATTTTGTATCGGTGATATCCTTTGTGGGAAAATGGACCTTCTGAGCGGCACATTCCCAGCTGATAAATTTAAGGAACTAACAAAACAGATGAATAAGTAAATAAAACCATATTTCAATAAAAAAAATATTTCAATAACTTAAGTCGTGTATGACTTGAACTGTTACTTAAACATGTTTGTTTATGAGCAAGCACCAAGCACCAAAAGCAAGATAGTCGGACTCAGCTCCTCGGCAAAAAAGTTTATTCAAACCACAGATGTTAAGATTTAAAATAAAAATAAAAACACCATTAACGCTTTTTCAAAAACTGTTGAGCACACAGCGTTTTCGTCACATTAAGTTGACTTCATCAGATGACCAGTAACATTTTTTAAACTTCCTTTTATACCATATTCCATTAACTCATTTGCTTAATTACTTCGAATAATGAATTAATTGACATCAATCCATGGTAGTATATAGAACTTACTCAAAAATCTAAGTAAAAATACAAGTAAAAATACATTTAAAACTTTAAAACCGCATGTTATATGGTTGTTACAAAATTCTTTGTTCACAATACATATTGTTTCTTCCTATAACTTATTGTTAATATTCCTGCCAGAAGTGCATTATTGTTGAAATTATCTTATTGCATTTAATGATAAATATCAATAAATATTTCTTGTCAAAAACCCTTTTGGGAATATATAAATATAAAAATATATAAAATTTTATTGCACAGAATAATTAATTACATTGTATAAATAGACATATATAAATATCTTAAAAAGAATCAAAAGATAAAAATGAATCAAAAATTGAATAAAAAAACACTACATAATTGGGACATCTAGTGGTGAATAACATTATTACACCTTAGCTTATAGCTTAGCTGCTCTTAACCTTAAAAATGGCAGTATGGATATTTTATCATTTAATCCAGGGAATTTATCTGAATTCAAAGACAACTGCCACCACAGCTCTCTATATTCGACTCTATCTTCCCAGGGACCTCCCCTAGGGTCTTTATTGACTTGTTCAATTATAAGGAATTTGTATTTATATTCCATGCAAGTTTTGCTGTGTTTATAAAGTGCACTGCTTTCTTTTCTAGTTGATATGTCGTACATATGCTCATATATCCTCCTCTGGAGGGCTCTCTCTGTCTTTCCTATGTAAAAAGAGCTACATGTTTCACACACTGCTAGGTATATTATGCCCATAGATTCACAATTATAATAATCTGGGCTATATATCCATTTGTTTCTACTCTCGAGGAACAGTCCCTCTTTATTCAAGATATAGCAGCATTGTCTACAGCGACCACATTTATATGTACCTTTTTTATTTTTATTCCTATTTTTCCCATATCCACTTTTAGTCTCTAAAATGTTGCCAATACTTCTAGAATTTTTATATATTATTTTCTTAGGAATATTACCAATACCTTCTATGTCTGTTAAGGCTGAAAATCTGTTAAATTCTCTGAAAAATATTTTTCTAATTTCATTATTTAATCCATTATATTCTAGTATCAATGCCTTAGTGAGGTCATTTCCATTGGAAGATTCCACATGGCTTGAATCAGTACCCCCTTCTCTTTCTTTCCTGGTTTCGTTGGTTCTTTTACTACAATATATGGGGGCAAATCTATCTTTTCGTCCCATCTCAACTTCTTTTCTGATTCTTTTAATGAATGACTCAGGATAACCTCTTTCTAAAAACATATATTCAAGTAAATCACATTCGTTATTGAAATCAGAGTCTAGGCTAGTCATTCTACTCCCTCGAACGAACTGCCCTTTCACTATGTTTTTCTTGCAATGCTTTGGGTGGGCACTTTGGTAATGTAGATAAGAATTACAAAAGGTATCCTTCCTGTGTATTTTTGTTTCAAAAGCATTACCCTCTTTATATAATTCTAAGTCCAGATATATCATTTTATTTTCAGATATCTTATGAGTAAATTTTAGGAAGCTAGTAGTGTTGTTGATATATTTTATAAATTCATCTAACTTGTCTGTTCCCGCTGTCCAAAAAATTATTATGTCATCCAGGAACCTTTTGTAGAGAATCCAGGATGAACTATATTCTGAATCAATAATGTACTGTTCCTCCCATTTTGCCATAACAAGGTTAGCATAGGAGGGGGCACACGCTGCCCCCATTGCAACACCCTTAATTTGTTGAAAGAATTCGCCTTTGAAGAAGATGTAGTTGTACTTCAAAATTAGATCAATCAGCCATAAACTAGCTATCTTATCGTTCCGTATCATTTTATCGTATTCAAATACTATCTCCTCTAACATTTCTTTACCTTCCAGATAAGGGATAGAGGAGAAAAGGTCCACCACATCGATTGTAATGAATATAATATTATCTTGCCATTTACATTCATTGAAACATTTCAACAGATCCCAGGAATCCTTTAAAATACTTGTTTTGTTCATCCATATGGGTTTTAATTTGGAATCAACATATTTGGCTAATGTTTGTGTCTTGGATCCTTCCGCTGATACTATTGGACGAAGTGGCGGATCCTCTTTATTTTGTTTGTTTATGAGACATATGGTACTTGTTTTGAGATTATGATGTATTTGCAGGGAATGTTCTTGCTGTCAT
Source organism: Protopterus annectens (assembly GCF_019279795.1). Lineage (NCBI taxonomy): Eukaryota > Metazoa > Chordata > Ceratodontiformes > Protopteridae > Protopterus > Protopterus annectens. Next base: position 849,259,080 of record NC_056745.1, read on the forward strand.
TATTCTTAATGCCCAGTTGTTTGTTTATATTTTATTGATGGAAACTAGGCCATCAATTCATACCAACGGTATGGGATTCATTTTCTTAACCAAGCTGCATTAGGGATTCTGGCGCACTAACATGACTCGCCTTACATTCTAAAAGCTACATTGAAGCTAATCATTAAAACAATCGGTCTTCTCACTGTGGAAAGCTTCCAGCATGACTCATTGAGTTACAGCTCCACAAGGACCCAGCTCCCTGAAAACAAGGTCAGAATTAAATCTGTGAAAAAAATAACTTTACGCATTGTTTGCAAGGCCAAGCTCCC